>NW_024351073.1:3979235-4132447 GCF_902729225.1 Pteropus medius
ATATCAAATATTCTTCAAAGTTAAAGGTCTAAATTTAAACTGGGTTATGTAAGAAATCTGTTGACACTGATGAATTACCCTCACTAAGGCTGGGAGGAGGAGAATAATCTTCCATGTCAGAATCTGATGGACTTCGGTTTCGATAACGACCACCACCCGAACTCCTTCTTCCTTCGTGAGAGTGGCCACTTCTCCTATGATCCCCAGAGCTTCTTCTGTCACGCTCTTCATATTCCCAAGCTTTATCATCATCTTTTTTATGTCGTTTCCTAGAGGCTAGAAGCAAATCCCCATGACAAATAATTTACCTCATTTAAAAAGGCTATTATAACTTGTACTTTACAAATGAACCACATGGAGAAAAAAATCTACATTGTATAGGACTAGGAAATTCTGAGTCATTATATTTAACCAGAAATATAAATTATGGTATAGGAATGGTTATCACTTATTTTAGCATTACCTATCTACACTTAAAGATTTTTTTACATGAACTCAGTTTGCTAGTAATTATAGATATGAATGATATGGGAATTAAACCACAGTGCATATTTCAAAAAGATATTCAGTGTCAGTAAAGATAATATCTAAACTTTAAGATTAACTAAGGCACGTAAAACAACCTGTATCTAGGATCTGGATGAAAAAACAGAAACACCTTAAAGCATTTGGATTATTGATGGGGAACAGGGCTGGGAGAAAAAGTAAACTTTTGAGACGTTGTTACAGACAGAATATGGGTAACTATGAATATCATTAATTAACAGCCAAGTTAAGCCCGCACTTTAGTTATAAATTTAACAGACTCTGATAACCTAACATCACAAGCCTACAGAAATAGAATAAACCTATATAGTTGTAAATACTCATATACTGAATTCAGTTCAACAACATGCTTGCTTACACCCAAGAAGAAAAGCTTTTAAGCTTATACATGCTATATAAGCATATATATGTATGTTACCTTGAATCCTTTCCCTATCCTTCCAGAGGTCTAATTATTCTGCTAAAGTTACCAGTACTGACAGAAGTCTTTAGGCAGAACTGGCAAACAGATCTCATCTGACATACCAACTCTGATCAACTGGTAATAGCTGCCTATAGCGTTATGTTGAGAGCAATTCTGAGCCCTGAGACAAAGTATCATATTTTGGCAAAAAAGACTGATTAGAAATATCTGTCCATCGAGGGCTGGGAGAGCAGTACAAGTGACCAATAATTATCATACTCGCTCTAGGGGTAGCACCACCAAGTTAAAACTAAATTAGAGAACTGATGTATCCTACATCTTGGGATCATACACTTGTTGTAGTGAAGACGTGTTGCTGATAATGAATATTTTCTAGTCTGTTGATCTAAATTTGACTCCCTTGCTTTATTGAGACTGGTTTCTATTCTGAATTACTAACTATGATCAATACCCAGTACTTAAAAGACTTGAGTCTCCTACCTGGCTGAGATATAAGGATGTCAATCTTTGGCCCACACTTTATCTATGCTTGTGTCGATGTCCTTATGTGTGGATATTCAAAGTCTATACCCTGGCTAATCCTACCCTTACATGCTGCTCCAGTTATTTCTATTTGGAATCTAGTCTGGTTTCTGGTTCTGGACACTTCTGTCCAATCTATTGACAATATGACAGAAAAAGATAATATTGTTTCCTCTTTTTGTGGTCATAGGCTTGGCAGAGCAAGACAGATCATAAAAAAGGACAAATGTAAATAGATATAGTTAAATCTTGAATTTTTTTTTCATAATTAGGCATAGATTTGACTGTAAAATATATGAAGACATACCCTTTTATGATTAGGGTATGTTCCAGTACATTCTCTTAGTAAGGGGCTGCCTTATATATAAGTAGGTGTGTGTCAGAGAAATAGATCACTTATGGATAGCAGTCACTAAATGTTTTTTCAAGTACTGAAAAATTTATCAAATATGAGGAATGATAACAGCAAACTTGTTCAGAAAGTAGTATTCTATGACCTCAAATATGAATTTAGTCTTTCTTAATTTTAATTAATTTCATCAGAAATCCATTTTAAGCATTTAATTCTACAAGTCTGAAAAATCTTATAACTGTTAGCAAATACATACAACATGCTGTATTGGTGGTAATTTTTTTTTAAGCCACGAAGGTTTTTATCTCACATTCATTAAACATTAGGCAATTTCGATGAAAATGGGATGGAAATTAGAAAAAAAAAAAATCCACTGCTATGATCATTGCGTTGTGATAAGGCTATCAGGATCCCAATTCATTATGACTAGCTTGTTCTTTCTCTGTTTCGCTCATTATCCTGAAAGTAGGGGAGGAGCTTAATAGAGAGGTACATAAAATATGATTTGGGTGTTTTCCACCCTCCCTTTTCATATTTTACCTATATCTCTCTTTAGCTTCTTTAGCACCCCTCCTTCTTCCCCAGACCTTATATTTATGCTACGGCGATCCAAATCTGTGTGGCCCAACTTTCAAAATTACCCCTCAATCCTTCTCTCTCTCCTTCAGCTAAACTATTTCCTTAGATTTTTGGAAAACCAATTTTATTAAACTGCAGTAAAACCTTAAGTTTCAAAAAGTTTCTCTTTAAAACAGCATAAGCTTGCTCCTTATGTACTCACAATACTTTTACATTTTGTATTGCACTATATTTTCACTACGTTACTTTTCTTGTGGTATAACGGCAATTTGGTTGACTGTCAACTATCAATTGGTATTTTATCATCACTCAAATTAATGGGCCCATAGTTGACTTTTTATATTATAGAAACCAAGAAAAACAGGAATCTACTCTCAGATCTCTTGAAAAATCCTGAAAAACTTTCCTTTTTCCTAGCAGAGGTTGAAGCTCAGGGTCTCTAACTAATCTTAGCTTTTAATATACTTAGGCATAGATATAATGAGATCCATGGCTTTAAGATGAAACTATGTGCTCCCATAAGATGAGACAATAGCTCTAAAAATAGAAAGCAGGGAAAAGAACAGCGGCTGCACTGATGACAAACATGGGGCGTTTGTGGCTCTGTCCCTCTATTTTATACTTCGTGGGTATTTCTGATTATGCTGTCCTTTCTACTTAACTGTGAGGTAACTTCTAAATTCTCATCCACTTGACAATGCAGGCGGCCACTCTCAATTAACGAGTTGAAATGTGATTTGAGATCTGCAATTAAGGAACGTCTTCTTAGCTATTCCCTTTAGAAATGGGTAATGTATTGGGTGGGTGGGGGATAGGAAGAGTGAAGAAGAGGCATGTATATAAGGGAGTCAGTTTCTGGGCCACCAGATCTCCTTTCTCCTCTCTTTCTTCAGAGCGTATGTTCCCATATGACCAAAATGTTTGATTATAATAAAAAAAATTAACTTTAGCCACTGAAATATACTGCATGTAAATACATCTCATAATACAATTATAACAATTATACATATAATTAAATATGTCAGATTATCTTTTCTATATATTTTATTTCAATTTTAAAACTTTGTTCAGATTTGTTCAGTAATCATAGTTTACTGCTCATAGCTCAAGAGCTCACAATTTTAAGACGATCAGAGTAAATGAACATTGATTAAAAACTCTGGAGGAGGTGAAGGGCTTCCATCAGCAATATACATTTAAAAATAGCAGCATGCATCTCTCCTTCCTGCCCTTGCTGGTCACACCTCAATCTATGGACACTAGGTGGAAAAGGTAGAACACACTGGTGGTCTTCCCACTTCTTTTGGTCATAATGACTAAGTCAGTTGGCACACAAGTGAAGATCTCCCATAGTCTGTTTCCACTGAATGCCGTTTAAGTCAAACAAGGCTGCTGACCCCTCTTGGCTAGGCTCAATTCTCTTGCTCCAGAAGAAGGAAGATAGGGATAAAAGAGAAGAACTTTTTCAGTGGACCAGTAGGAAGACAGGCGAGGTATAGCAAGTCTAGTGCAAAGACAGGTGATCACAGTGTTGTAGAGAGGTAGCTGTGTAGTGAAGAAGCCAGCTCTGGAAAACAGTGAAACAAGGGAGGAATTCCAGGACACAGCTGGGCAAAAAGGAGAAGCCAGGTCCAAACCACAGAGATCAATGTGGCTAATCTATTCATAATTTAGTGACAGCATGGTTTTAAATATTTTTTCACCTGGCTATCTCCTATGTGTCCTTCAAGACTCAAATCAAGTGTCACCTCTTCCAGTAAGCGTTTCCTGAACCCCCAGTATGATTTTTGATGCCAATCCAATGTGCTCCCATAGCACCCTAGATTTACTATTATCACTATACTTTTCTCACTATACTACAATTGTTTACATTTTTCCCCCATTAGAATGAAAGCTCTTCAAAGACAGGGGCTACATCTTATTTGTATTTTTATTCTCAGTGCTTAGCATTAGCAGGACCTCAATAAATGTTTGCTAAATACATAGAGACACATATGTGTTATCTGATGCTAATTATAGATGAAAATATTTTTCTTGGTGCCAACTGATCTCATCTTTCACACAGTTTTTTAAGTATTAAGAAAAAAACTCGCTATGTTATTAAGATAAGATCACTGTATTCTTGCTAACCCAAAAAATTATGAGACAAACACATCAATCTACTTTTTAATTCTAAAATAAGAAAGTTATGTGATACTTACATTCAAAAGCTTCATCACTATCATTATCTTCATCTGAACTGATTTCGGCATATTTTGGCTTTTCATTAACTGTGCTACGCTTGCGTTTATTCATTTTCACACGTTCACAAAGTGGCATGGTGGATTCAATTTCTGCCAGGAGTTCAGGGGGTAATTCTTTTAACACTGATTGATCTATACTACCTATTAACAAAAGGTAAGAAAAAAATTTCAATCTGAAGATGTAAGGGAAATTTTAACTAAATTAACACAATAAAAATAAAATGTAAGTACTTATATAAGTTTTCTAAGTCACCTTTGTATTTTAACAAAATGAGATCATATTTACAACAGTAAGTCTTTACCTTAAACTGATAATGCAGTTTTTGTACATATCATTATATAACAACTTTAAAAATATAATAATGGGGAATTATATTGTCAATTTTTGATATAATGCCTTCATTTGTCTGCACTGACTAAAAACCTTCTGAAACTAGATATCCTTCATTTGTCTGCACTGACTAAAAACTTTCTGAAACTAGTATATTTGTAGTATGAGGTACATCTCATATTCTTGGTAGCACTCAAATTTGTTTTATAGAGATCTGAAGCAGTTAAGTACGAAAGTAATGCTATCCTTCAGTATAAATGAGAAGAATTGGAGGAAACTTTTCAAGTCCCTCTCTTCCTTTATGACCTTGGTGGTTAATGTATGGTGGCTGGGACAAGAGCTTTTTACGTTTTCACCTATCAATGTCTCTTAGAGAGGTATGATAATGCCTTTAAGTATCATGGAGAATTTCTTCAAACAGATAAACCCATATATGCATTTAACTGAAAATAACAGAAACATGAAAGGTAGGATAAATAGAACAAAAATATTTTAAAATACGTCTACAACTGAAAATAGTAAACTCAAGTCTGTTATAAAATAAGTTCATATTTTCCCATGAAAGAGTAAAGACAGGAGGAAAATACATCAACATAGTGCAATAAAAACTATCAACATAATACTACCTAAACTCTACATACATATGCACAGACACAAAAACAGTTGTTATAAGAAATAAATTAATATCTTGTTGAGAGCTAAAAAATAAACCAGCAAATTTGTCCTTGATGACTACCAGAGATGACAATTTAAACTAACTTTACTTACCCATATAAATCTTTGAATGGAAGTATAAAAATGATGTCTTATCTGCTAAATTTTAGAAATTGGGAGCAAAGAGTACTATACTGGTTTATAGCAGGGAATATTAGTAACTATAACCAACATTAATACTATAACATTCAAATGATAATAGTGCTTATGTTAAGAATAAGAATAAATCATGGCAAAAAACCCCCTGGTACCAATTAAGACAATTTCAAAGCTTTAAGAATATATAATACTAATAATTTAGGTATATAAAACAAATTATTAATTTCAGTAGAAGAATAATCCTTTTTTATTCTTCATGAAAATTTACTCAACATCACGAAGGAGTTATTTCAGTAACTTTTAGTCTTCCAACCTTTAAGAACATACATAGCAATGATTTCAGCCAACAAAGATGTAATAATCGTGACTGGTAATATTACAAAAACATCACTGCTGAGAATCCAGACATAGGTATTTGAGTTTAACTTATCTGTGTAATTTTAAAAACATGTAATATTTCTTTATTCTGGCTTTCTTAATTTAACTTTATTTTATCAGTGAGGTCTATTTTCAGAATATTGGTAGAGGTAAAAAAAAAAAAAAATCAATTTTAGCTTTAGACTGTCCATATCTTCAGCCTCAAGGTAAATACACTCTGGATCTCATTTAAAAGTCCTTAATGCTCTGAATACCTCTAATTAAATATGTGGTTTTTTGATGGAAGGATCACATCTTCTAGTATATATCTATTCCTTTCCACACGACCTATAGTATTAAGTGTGTATATACAGAAGGTCGATAAATGCTTTCTGATAAACCTAACTCTGTGGTTCAGTCTCTTATGTTCACTTATAGATATATTTCCTATACAGTTTCTGAATTGCTATATTTTAAAAACTGATGGAAATATTTCCAATATATTTTTTTAAATGAAAAGTCTTTCTTTTTTTGTACTACATGAAACACGATAATCTTTCTGGTTTATAAATATAAATAACCCAAAGAATTTGGCCTTTACTTCATCATGAGAATGTTTAAAAAGCAGATTTATGTAACTGATTATGTTCTACTTAGATTAAATTACTATTCATAAAGTCATATTGACTTGATACTAATATCTCAGAATTAAAATTTTCCTGCAGATAAATATACAATAGATAATTAAGGATTAAGATATGTAATAGTACTTGTACTTTCTTTAAAGTGGATTATTATATCCTGAGAGCAAGGACTCTCCTTCTTTTTCTCTTAAAAAAAAAAAATTCCTCACAATAGCCAAACACAGCAAATGTATGTCTTATATTTGATAAAGCAGGCATCAAGCTTTATTCAGTTTAGTCACTATAGTTTACTGTTAATTTATTCCCTAAATTAAAATGAATACTATCAGATTTAAGAGCTATACTATTCTGTAGATCATTTTAACTTCTGTACAACTCTGAAAGTCACAGCAACATAATTCAAAGTCCAAATGTTTCATTTCTGTCCATGACCCAACTTAAAAAAAACCCAGCAATGGTAATGTCTCTCAATGTACTGTCCTTCAAAAGTGAACCCTATTTCATTTTGAATAGAAATGTCTAATCCATAGGTTTATGCATTTCTGAATTAACACATTTTCTTCCTTTTTATAAAACACTTTATAAAAGGACTAATCAGGTCCCTTGATTACAAAGGGTAAGAAATAAAATGCTTAATTTTCCTACACTCATGCTTAGGATCTTTAATACATCATCAAGGATCGGATAACTGAATCAGTTTCGACAGAAATGAATAAACGCCAAGCACTTCAAATGATCTCTATGACATATTTGGTTACATTCTTTACCCTGAATTAGGAAATAATCCTTTAAATGCAAATACAATGTCTCGCTGTTGTTTAAAACACTGATATTAGGGATTACTGTTTGCTGAACTCTTCTTAAAAACTTCAGACTGCTAGTATTTTGATTATCTTTCTCACCTCATTTTTCCCATCCCAACTATTCTTTAAATCAGGTATTTGAATTCCACAAAATTTTAAGTTACTAGGTTGAGGGATAATGGCATTTAGTCACAATTTTGTGAGGTACAACACTTTCAACTTTTATAGATATACATTCTTTTAGATATAGTATACCTCTATTTCCTGGCCATAAATAAGGTTAAGGAATACATTTACTTCTAGATGTACTTGCTCCAACTTTAGTATTCATGGATTTCTAGTATAAATCACTCATGTTAGCACATTCACAAGATTTTTAAAACCAGAAGTCATCAAAAGACTGAGAAGTCCCAAAAGTCACTGGTGTGATAACAATGTGTTTTGTTTGTTTAAAAGGGAAAATTGCCTTGAGATTAAAATAAACCACCTCAATTAATGAACTCTTTAGGAATGAAGCTTCAGCCAATAGAAACCAGTCATGTTCAGAAACAAACCAAGAAACTCAAATAAAGCTCAATTTTATAAGCCATTAAAAACATCTTAGCTAAGTATAATGTAGTTCAGTCACAATTCCTTCAATAATCTACCCTATTACAGAAGAGTAGCATCAAATGAATCTTTCACTTCAATCAAGGACAAAACAAAAATTCAGTAGAGTGCAGGCCGTCTATCTGCCTCTCTTATGATCCTAAGTGAGTTAATATGGTTTGAAGAGACATTTTTTGGTGCAAATTTCCTAAAAGCAAGTCAACTTCTTTATTTGAAGCCACAGATAGGAAGAGCATCCAAGGACTATAAATTGTGGGTGACACAGCCTTAAAAAAGGGTAACATTTGGGAGGCAAAAACAGAGAGACATTGAAAAAATGTGAGGCTCAACTATGAGACCAGGATATTGAATGCTCTTTCCACAGAAACCTCAAGGTTACCTAATCTGATGGCCGAACTAGGAGTAAAGAGGACGATGGTTCACTAGGAACCAAAATCCGCAGTAAATGTGGGAACGTGTAAGATTGGTGAATAAAAGTTTTGAGGTCAAAGAACACTGACCTCAGAGGAAGAACTTTGACATGTATATTTTATCAATTATTTGGAAAGAGCAATAGAAAACTAGGAGAATAGAAACTAGGACATCACTTTCTGGAGCTAAGGTTCCTTGACTGAGTGAAAATGAGGAGAGTAAAATTCACATATTTTACAACAGATGTTAACAGTAATCAGGGTAATAAGAAAGGGATATGTTTGAAATTGAGGAGGAGGGCTTAATTTAAGACAAAAGATCAGGCAGACCACATCTTCTGGAAGAAAAGGGTCAGAAAATAGAAAGGTTTGCTTAAATACATGAAAGTGATGAATAATGAGATAATCTGGAATAAAGTTGCCTTAATTTTGGTAAGGAGGCAGAGAGCCCAGGCACTGGCTAGAAGCCAAATAAAGCTTGTTCAGGATAACAAAAAAATTAGAAAATTAAAAGAAAAAAAAAAAAGAAAATGAGCAGTTATTCATCTGTGGCTAGGGAGGAGTGGTTAGGATCAAATCAAACTGCAGCTATTTTCTCTCTGATGGCCTTTGAGAAATACTCCTGAAATTAATACAAAGAATCATTACAAAATCACTATTTAAAGACATTTATAACTAATAACTGGCAAGTCTTTTTAATTTTAGCCAGCAATTTTCAGGTTTTGACCCATAAGCAAATTTTAGCCAGCAATTTTCAGGTTTTGACCCATAAGCAAATTATGAAGTCAATTTTGTGGGTCTTAACCAGCAGTTGTGTTTAAAATAAAAGCAAAAATGTCAGTATTCTTCCTGTAGTGAGGGTAGAATTATGTGTGTATTATGTCATAATCAAAAAATTTTCAGTCTTTCAAGCTTTATGGTCACCACCTCTCTCAAAATAGGAGAGTCAATTCAGATTGAAAAAGTCCTAGGTTAATCTAACCCAATGTGTGGGTTTAGCCCAATGTTTCTTAAGCTACAGGTTCAGTGAAAGATAAATAATAATTTGAATAATATTCTCAAAATTAATAAAATTGATTTTATTCATTACAAATTGATAGACTATTATGTTGCTACCTTGTATCAGGGAAATTACTCGCCTATAATTCTGATATAAAAGTTGCCAATGTTATGTTTTTGAAGCCGTTACAATAAAACGTTGTATTACTCAGAAATTACCTTTATTTATTTTTTTAAGTAAATATTTCTAAAAAGCACTGTAGCTATCTTTTTTCTTTTCTTTTTTTTTTTTTTAACAAGACAACTTCTTGATGCATGGTATTATTGAAAAAAATCAACTTTTCCATGATGCTTTACACAATGCCTTTAGGAATTAACTGCTATATATAAGGCTGTTTGAGATGATCTGAAATGACCCAGACTTTGCGTATAATTTCTTCAGGTCTGCTTGTAATTTGCTGAAATGTGTATACTCAGACTTTGCTAACAGTGTAGAAAATATAACACACAGAGTATGGTGTTCAAACCCTTTAACCCATTTATATCATTTGTGGAAAGTCATCCCAAGGAAATTTATGTAACAAAATTAAAAAGCTCCATTAAGAAAGATGTTTAGATTGGTTTTATCTATTGTAACATCAAAATGTCCAACCATAGAACACAGAAGAGTAGATCACCTTGAGGATAATTATGAATGATGTTGACACAGAAATAGTAAAAGTAAACAATGCAAAATGATAGATATATCATGTTTATCTATGTATTTGTAACAGGAGTCAAAGGAAATCAACATAAATATATTAATTTAAGAAATTAATTTTCCTAAAGAAATACAAGGTATACTTTGGGGAGACAAGAAAAAGGTCAATGCGTGAGGGATTAGGAGGTACTTCATGAGCACAGTGGCTTTTTAACAGAGATGAGGTGGAATGAGGAGGGAAAAGTGGAGGATGCAAGACAGGAGCAAAGAAATAGGAGTTGGAAGCCAGGAGGAGTAAGTTTGGGGAAGTCTGAGTAGTCTGCTCTGGACAGAACAAGATACTTAAAAGATGAAGTAGGTAAGCCTGTAAAAGTAGGCAAGGTTCATACATTACAGTCTTTTTGAGTGACAGAATCAAAAAGTTACTCTAGCAATACTTTATGAAATGGGTTGGAGGGGGGAGACATTAGAAGGGAAGTCTTCTAAGAGCTATTTGATATGTCTATGTGAAAAGGTATGGAAGAAGTGTATTATGATTTAACCATTTTTGAAAATAGCTAATATCACTATTATGTATTTATTAAACTTTAGGAAGAACTATTTAGCTCAAATACTATTAACTATTTAACATGTTAAGATCATCTAGAAAATAAAAATATGAAATCAGGGTCAACAAAATTCACACCTTGATATTTGTTATTTAAGTATTTAATCAATCTGATCAAGTATTAAATTGTATAATTAGTTACTCAACGGACTACTATTACATTAGGCTGAATGTAAAGAATTTTAGTAACATCTATTTTATAAAATTCTAGAAAAACATTTTCCAACAATGCAAGGAATGGCATATTTTCTGATTACATTCTTACCATACCCATGGCTATAAAACAATGTTTAACTTTAATCTAGTCCCACGTTACTTCTTCCACATTGCACTATAAATTAGCCAAATGTTTAAGTTCTCTAAACTTATTGCGCTTTTTCCTTCTGCCCTTGTACTAAAAAATGCCACATAATCCACTATTCAGTTTTAGTCACACAGCACTCTTTTTCCTTAAGGATACAACACTGTCACTGTATCTTTAATTACCCATATCCTCCACAAGATCATAAACTTGATAAAGTCATAGATTGTTTGCAACATCTAGCAGACTGTATGGAATGTTGAAAATGGCCCAAAATATTTATTGATGCTTAATGTAATGATCAGAATAAATCTGTGGTCTTCCAAGAAACTTTTCCAGCTGAAATTCTTTTTAAAATCCTAAAAGTAATTCTTAGTTGTTCTATATTGATAATTACAGAAAAGTTTATCCACAAAGTAAAAAGGAAAGATTTCAAATTGACATGTGATAAGTAGAAAATGTTTTAAAGGCAATTTAAATCTGTTATATATTTAAATTTATTATATTAATTAAATATTAATACATATAACCCCACTGTAGATAAATAAGTACTCACAATATTAAATATCCTACTAAAAGATATTTGGCTAACTTAATACTACGTTTATAAATATTGGATAAGAACCAGAAAAATAAAACTAGACCAGTCTTATACACATATTAAAAATACTTAAATGGCTGTGGAAAATGCAAATTTTAGGTCTCATTCGCTACTGAATAAACAATCTAGTTATTAGATACATCTATATAAAATTTCAACTTAATATCTTAATCAGGCTCAGCATCTGTTTTTGCCCCACAACCTGTTTTTAGATATAAAGGTTTATTAGAATACAGCAACACAATCATTTGCATGTTGTTTATGGTTGCTTTTGTACCATTAATGTTAGAGACAAGTGGCCCATAATGCTTAAAATATTTACTATCTGTGCCTTTACAGAAAAAGTCTGCTGACCTCAGACCTACAGCATGTCATACTTTGTTTAAAATGGAACAAAGCAAGGAATATGCAAGGAATGGCATACTTTCTGATTACATTCTTACCATACCTTGCAAGTGCAGAAATAAAAGACTACAAATAGAGAAGATCAATTAAACAAAGCTGTTTTTTTTTTTTTTTGGAAAAAGAAAAAAAAGACAAACTTTTAGCTAGACTTATCAAGAAAAACAGAAAGAGAACTCAAAATTATAAACAAAAGAGTAGACATTGCGACTGGTGCCACACAAATACAAAGGCTCAAAAGAGATTACTAAGAGCAATTATACATTAACGAATGGGACAACCTAGAAGTAGACAACCTATCAAGACCAAATCATGAAGAAATAAAAAATCTGAACAGACCAGTTACTAGGAGATTGGATTAGTAATTAAGAAAACCTCCCAACAAAGAAAAGCTCAGGACAAGATAATTTCACTGGTAAACTCTACCAAATGTTTAAAGAAGAATTAATACCAATTCTTCTCAAACACTTCCAAAAGAAAAGTGGAGAAAACTCTTCCAAAAAAAAGTGGAGAAAACACTTCCAAATTCATTTTGCGAAGCTAGACAGCAAAACAAGGCCACTACAAGAAAAGAAAATTACAGGCTGTTATCTCTTATGAACATGGATCCAAAGTTCTCAACAAAATATTAACAAACTGAATTTAGCAATACATTAAAAGGATCAAGGTGAAGGGATTAAGAAGTTCAAATAAGTAGTTACAAAAAAGTCATAGGGATGTAAAGTACAGCATAGGAAATATAGTTAATAATATTGTAATAATTATGTATGGTGCCAGGTGGGTACTAGTTATTAGAAGAATCACTTTGTAAGTTATATAAATGTCTAACTACTATGCTATACACCTGAACCTAATATAAAATAATACAGAATGCCAATTGAAATTGAAAAAAAATTAAAAAGGGAAAAGCCCCCCAAATAAAACTATAAACAAGCAAAAAAATACAAAAACCCCCCCACAAAATCGTACATCATGATTCAGTGGGATTTATTACAGGAATGCAAGAAAAGTTCAACATCTGCAAATCGATCAATGTGATACACCATATTAACAAAATGAAGAAATCACATGATCATATCAATAATTGCAAAAAAGCATCTGACAAAATTCAACATTCACTCATGATAAAAACTGAGTACAGAGAGAACAAACCTCAACATAATAAAGACTATATGTGACAAGCCCACAGTTTACATCATACTCAATAGTGAAAAGCTAAAAGCTTTTCCTGTAAGATTAGAAACAAGAATGCCCACTCTTGCCACTTTTAATCAACATAGTACTAGAAGTCCTTATAGCCAGAGCAATTAAGCAAGAAAGAGAAATAAAAGGCACCAAAATCAGAAAGGAAGTAGTAAACTGTCTCTAGATGCAGATATGTTATATACCGAAAACCCTAAAGACTCCACCAAAAAAAATATTAGAATAAACAAATACAGTAAGGGTATAGGGTATGAAAATCAATATACAAAAATCAGTTGTTTTGATACATTAACAACAAACTATCAGAAAGAGAAATTAAGAAATTAATGTCCACACTATGCAAATCAATTGACAGATTCAATGCTATCCCAAATTTCATGACATTTTTTCCACAGTATAATAAATAATCCTAAAATTTGTTGAGAACAGCAAAATAGCCAAATAACCAAAGCAATCTTGAGAAAGAAGAACAAAGCTGGGAGCATAACACTTTCTGATTTCAAACTGTATGATAAAGCTGTAGTTATCAAAACAGTATGGTACTGGCATAAAAACAGACATATGACCAATGGAACAGAATAAAGAGCCCAGAAATAAACCCATGCACATGTAGTCAATTAATTTACAGAAAAGAAGCCAAAAATATTCAATGGGGTAAGGCTAGTCATTTCAATAAATGGTGTTTGAGAAAACTGGACAGCCACATGCAAAAGAATGAAACTGGACCACTATCTTACACTATTCACAAAAATCAACTCAAAATGGATTAGGGCAAGGGAAACAAAAGAAAAAATAAACGAATGGGACTACATCAAACTAAAATGTTTTTGTACAGCAAAGGAAACCATCAACAAAACAAAAAGACAACCAACTGGGAGAAGATATTCGCTAATGATACATCTGACAAGGAGTTAATAACCAAAATTTATAAAGAACTTATACAACTCAACAACAAAAAACCAAATAATCCAATTAAAAAATGGGCAGAAGACCTGAACAGATACTTCTCCAAAGAGGAAATACAGATGGCTAACAGACATATGAAAATATACTCAATCATCAGAGAAATGAAAATTAAAACCACGAGATATCACCTCACACCTCTCATCAATAAATCTAAAAACATCAAGTGCTGGCTATCATCAATAAATCAAAATCAAAAAACATCAAGTGTTGGCGAGGATGTGAAGAAAAGGGAACCCTTCTGCACTATTTGTGGGAATGTAAACTGGTACAGCCATTATGGAAAACAGTATGACGTTTCCTCAAATAATTAAAATAGAATTATCATATGTTCAAGTAATTCCACTCCTGGGTATATATCCAAAGAAAACAAAATCACTATCTTGAAGAGATATCTGTATTCCATGGTCATTGCAGCATTATTTACAACAGCCAAGATATGGAAAAATGTAAGTTTAGTTCATTGATGAATGAAGAAAGAAAATGTGGTATATATAAATGGCACATTATTTAGCCATAAAAAAGGAATTCTGTCATTTGTGACAACACAAATGGACCCTAAGGGCATTATGTTAAGAGAAATTAGAGAGAGACACAAATACTGTATGATCTTTCTTACATGTATAATCTAAAAACAGTGAACTCACAGAAACAGAGAATATAGATTGGTGGTTGCCACAGGTGAGGAGTGGGTGGTGGTTGGAGTGGGTAAAGTAGTCAAAGGGTACAAACTTCCAGTTATAGGAGAGATAAGTTCTGGGGACATAATGTACAGCATGGTATATTTGAAAGTTGCTAAGAGAGCAAATCTTCAAACTTATCATCACAAGAAAAAAATTTTAACTATGTAAGGTGTTCAATGTTAACTAAACTTCATGGTAATTATTTCACAACACATACGTATATCAAATCATTATTTTGTACACTTCCAACTAATATGTTATATGTTAATAAAACTGGAAATAATTGGTGGCAGCAGTCTTCAAATATACATTAAATATAAAGTATGTATACATAAAAGATTTTCAATAATTTATTATATAAATTCAATTAAAATGGGGTGACTGTATTTTTTATATTAAAGAAATGGGACAGATTCTAGCTGTTAATATAAAAGATTCACTTTGGTCCTCATAATTGTATAAAGTAGGAAGGAGACTGGTTTCTCCATTTTAAAAGTGAACGAACCAAGGTTCTGAAAGGCTATGATTTGTTCAAGGCTCTGATACCGATGCTTTTTGTACAATGATTTATATTGGGCTTATTGAAGAATTTTCAAGAGTTAGTACAACAGAAGTCAGAGAATGCTAAATTTTGTGGGTAGAGGAGAGGATCCATATTTAAAAATCCTATTACAGTTAACCCCTCAACAACACAGTTTTGAACTGTGTAGGTCTACTTAGGTGGGAATTTAATACAAATGACCAGTGCAATTCAATTGATCCACACAGTTCAAACCCGTGTTATTCAAGGGTCAACTCCACAGTTGGGAATCAGCATATGTGGAGGGTGGGCTGTAGTTATACATGAAAATTTGACTGCATGGGAGGTCAGCACCCATAGCGCCCACTTTGTTCAAAGGTCAACTGTATATCGTATCATCTTATATTACATACTATTATGTTACATATACTGTATAGTATATAAATTGTATTGTATATTGTATGTAAACTCTAACATAGTGAACTCTCTCTTATTCTGAAGTTACTGAAATCCTCTCCTACAAGAACTTGATACAGATATTAAGATATGAATACCTACTTGATATTATGTTATACTATGATATATACTATGTATAGTACATATACTATAATTTTACTATATAACATAACATTAACTTACTGTTACTATAAAGTAATATATTAGCTATTTAATGTTATACTGTACCGTATAAGTAGATATTATCTTAATATTTATAACAGGGAATTGTAGGGGAGAGTCTCAATAACTTTAATTTAGAAGAGAGAATTCAGTATGTTAGAATAAGGACTATTTCTTCATAAACAGGAGTAAGTTCTCTGAGAACCATTTATCTTCTCAGCCCTCAATCATACTTATTCTACAGACAGGAAAACTGCTGGCTTAAGACGTAGAATGAAAACGAGAACATCACTAGCAAACTTTATTACATTTGATTTTCATGAAAACATTTCTACCTAATGAATCTCTTTAAGTCATTATTAATATCAATTACCTACTAAGCAAATTTTGGACCAAAAAAATTCCATGAATGGAAATCATGGACAAAAATTTTCAAAATATCACTCTAAAATCACACTTAAACACTAGCTAGGTAGATATTAAGCCAATTTCTGTAATAAATATTCTCCAAATATTTCCTAAAGATATTGCTGATAGTAAAGTTTTTACAGAAACTGAAAACTTGAGTTTTTTAGAAGTATTTTATAAAACTGACCAAATGAACCAAAATAAATTCCCATTGCAGCATTATTAAAGATTCTGAATATTGCAATCATATCTACCAAGAATTTCTCAACTTAGGAATTCATAAACCATGTCAAAAACTCGCTCTCAGAAATGGCGCTTTCTCACAAATTTACAGAAGGCTAGAGTCCTAAACATAATCCAACTAGACTGTTCAGTGCTACATAATGTATTTTAGTGATCGCCATTTGGCAGTGTAACTGCTACAGTAATAACTGAGATGAAACAACTGCTCCTATTAAGGACTGTAATCATTAGCTAATCAAATGAGCACTACAGTTTAAACACTGTTGACTATTAGAGCTGCTAGATGAGTACACATTCTCAGTGAAGACCATTTTCAGTAACTTTTACTCTTTAAAGACCGTGATTTCAAATAACAGATGGTATGAGTTATTTCTTGAAAGCAGTGACTGCAAGTGATGGAAAACGATATACTAGTTGAAAGGAAGTAGGGGGAGGAAGAAGAAAAAATTATTTCCTTGAGTATAAAGCTAAGCTATTTGAGACACTCTAAATTGTAAAAAATCAGAATCAAATTGTTAACATGTGTAATACCAATACTAAGCTACTAACATCAGGCATGTTAGTTGGTGATCATGCCAATCTTAAAGATCTCATAACTTTATTTTAATTTGGAGACATATTGTACATTAGGGTATATTAAGATAATATTGAATCAAAATCTTTTAACAATAAAGATATTATTTTTGCATTTAATATATTGATTGAAGTATACTTTAATAGAAGGTATTTCAAAAATTTAAAAGGTTTTACAAAGGTTATGTTCGTTCCTCACCCACATTCCCTCACTTGGCAAGGGAAAACCAAGGTGACAGTAAAAGACAGAAGCAGGATAAGAACAGAACTGATACCGAGCCAATCTTTTAACAGCTACAGAGCAATATAAAGGTAAAGGGTAAATTAAACAGACATGAATATGAGTAGGTCGCCTTTGGATCTTAATAAAAACTAGGTAGTTGACAGGGTGAACAGAGTTATTACAAAGTTTAGGAAACAGGAAACTGAAAATTATGTACCTCATGAGTTAGGGTCTTTTGGCGGAAACATAAAAGATGAAAACATAATTTTAATCTGTACCTAAAAACCTTATCTAAACATGGTGGCAACAGTTTCTATTTAATAAATAGGCATTTACTATGCTGCTATGTACTATACATTATGCTAGGTATTAGGGATATACATATATCCCCACAGAAATCAAATCAAATCTAACGCCACTTTACATTTAATATGGTCACACAAAAAGACAAAAATAAGTAACCTATACTAGGAGTCATAAATCTATACCCCTACCATTCAAACTTTACCAGCTTAAAGCGTATTCAATGAATTTCAAGTTACCCTAAAGAATGAATATTTTAAATATGAACACCAGGTAAAATATTTAAAAGATGGAATTTTATGGCTTTCCATAAAAGAAAAACCAAGAATTTTGGCCCTAGGAATTAAACACAAAAGTATACCAGCAATATCCAGTCTACTTCCTTTACTTAGAAAAACACCAATATGTCAGAATAGGTGATTTTTTTATGACTTTCCAACAACAATCCCAAATAGTATGTACGAAAAAGGATCAGTAATCCACAACTGCACTATGCATGTAATTTTTAAAAATCCACAATTACGTAGCTCTGCCATTGCTAACTTAGCAGCAGAGATCTAAAATAAAACCAAAATACATTACTAAAAAATAATAGATATCAATTCTAAGGTATAAATAAAGCCAAAAATATCTACATGGGATCCCAAAATGAATCTAAGCATTTAAGTAATATCTTTGATTAAAAGGTCCACTTATTATAATTACAGATATATTAATATGTGTGTACATACATACATGCACATGCACACACACCCCCTTCTCTAACAGGCAGACACACCCAGATAGTCTACTAAATTATTAACGAGAAGATATTAAGTATATATATTTGTGTTAAAAGCACATTTAGAGAAACATAGATTAGTACTAAAGTTTACATTCACAGACAATGAAATTATATGTGAAAAAAACACGGGAAATAATATAGTAGTTACTAATTATGAGCTATATTCATTTCTTGATGTTCAGTTGTAAAGATCCTTTGTTAAAAAAGAGCTTAGAAAGCAAGGCTTGCATAAGCTGACAGAGGGCAGGGGAGAAAAAGATGGTCTAGATCAAGGGGACAAGAGGGTACCACTTTCCATCTTTCCATCTGACTCTTCTAAAATTGTATAACTATACTCTGTAGTATATTTACATACCTGCTACTACCAAAATTTCAATGGAAATTTTGAAAGACAATCTTCATCTAGAAGAAAACACTTCTAGTGCTAGCCACTACATTCTAATAACCCTTTTACATAAACAAGTAATTCTAAAAAGATGCATGAATAATAAAAACCTTCTTAATTAAAGCTGAAGTCTTAGTTTTTTGTAGGTCTGACTGCTATAATTTAAAATCTGAAAGCTTCACTAAAAGTATAAATATTAGTAATTAAAAGGCATTTTTTTTTCATTTTTGGAACACAAAACCGAATTAATAGTGAAAAGTAAATGTTTAATGAAGACCAAGAAAAAAAAATAGATGTCATGACAAGTCACTTTTTTGAATAGTTTTTAGTAGTAACACTTTTCAATAAGCTTTTTTTGATAGACAAAGTATAACAGAATTTTTCAACAATAATCATTACATCTTCCATATCTCTTACACACTGCATTGCCATACAATATAACTTTCAGTGATGATGCAAATGTTCTCTATCTGCCTTAAGAAGGTAGCTGCTTGTCACATGTGGCGATTAAGAGAATTTTTTACTTTATTTCATTTAAACTAATTTCAATTTATATAGCCTAAAGAAGCTAGTGACTATCATACTAGGCAGCACAATTTTAGAGTTTCATATACTTATAAGTAACTATAAACCTAAGTTCTTAATGAACTTCTTCCACAGAATGAGAACTTAAAAATCAAATAAGCTTTCTCCTTTATTGCCTTAAGAACTATATCTCAGTCTATTTATATTGTGTGAGTTAAAAAAGTCTTGGCACATAGCATCATCAAATATATATAAATATATTAGTAGACAAAAGAATACAAAATTATATCTTCTGCAGAAAATGCCACTGTGTTTTCAGCATTTAAGATTTTCCTCACCTGGAAACAATACTACTCAAGTAACTGGAGAATTTAACTCAGCAACCATGTACGAAACAAACAAACAAAAAATAAAATCCCCCAAATCTCACAAACTAATGATTTAATCCAATTTGAGGTAAATACCATTCCCTATTACTTTTCCATAGAAAACAACAGAACTACATATTTTTTAAAAATTAAACATTTGTAACTAACTGCCTCCCTGGCAAAACAAATAATTTTCTAAGCTATATAAATTTAATCTATTCATCAATAATTAACTCAGAGATAAGTCTGTAAGAAAATAGGAGACATTTTATATTCTTAAAATAATTTATAACATTAACTTTGTATAACATATAGTTTAACTGAGATGTTAGAAATTAAAATTCAGTCATTTTATTACTTCATTATGGAACTGAATTATCTCTACAGCCAAAATAATTTTTCAGAAAGTTGTTAAATACATTCATTCTAATCACTTGATTAACAAGCGACTTTCAAAAATACCTAAAATAACTAAACAGCTAAAGAACTTATCTCTGTGTACAAGCAGTAAAAATTATGAATATAGTAAGTAGTTCAAGTAGGAATAGGAAAAAAAGAATTTTCATTGAGAACTTTTTATCTATGTTACTGAAAACAATTCACTGTTGTTTTATATAAGTGTTATATTTTCATTTAGTTGTGTTTCAATTTTTGTATATTTCCTTTTTTATCCTTAGTAATCTTAAAACTTAAAGGAAAACTGATTAGAATACAAATGACATCTTACCTTTATTTGACTTTGACGGTTTATTCTTGATAGGTTTAAGCGAACTTCTTGACTTATCCTCTCTATCTTTAATAAGTTTCTGAACATCATCCAAAGACAGTTTTTGCAGGACAACTACAGGCTTAGCTCCTTTATTTAGATCTTCAACTAATCCCATTTTTTCTACTTTGTCTTTCTGCTCTCCTTTCATTTCCATTTTCTTTGTCTCCTGAGTAATATTGCCATCCTTATCCCTCTTGATTTTTGGAATGACAAAATTTTTCAATGCACCAGACCTGCCCCCCAACAAATAACTTGGGAATTCTGCCTTATTATCAGGATGCGCTTTATTACTGTCTACTTTACTCTTGTTACCCTCTGTCCTTTTGTCATCTTTGCTATTTGGTGATTTGAAACCAGGTTTATCAGGTCTTGATTTATTAGAGTCTCCTTGTTTAACACGAGGACTGTCAGGTCTTGATTTTTGCTCCCCAGAAGATGGTCTTTCCCTCGAGTCCCCTGATTCATGTCTGTGTTTTCTTTCTAGTTTATCAGATTTTGAACCATCAGATTTAATACCATGTTCATTTCTACTAGAGGATCTCAATGTTTCTGGTCTTCGAACCCTAGACTGATCCCCCCGATGTCGCTCTGATTCACTTCTGTCATCTGATTTTTGTTTACTATCATGGTCACGTCTTAGAGACTCAGAAATAGATCGCCCATCAGGTCTCTGCTTTAAGGCTTCGGCTCGTTCTGATTTTAACCGAGGTGAATCAGATTTAATATCTTGTTTGTGTTTAGACACGTCAGGTTTTTTCTCTGTTGATGGCTTTCCAGAATCCCTCCTATTTTCATGCCTGTGTTTTGGTGTTTCAGGCCGACCTTCATTTTTTTGCTTTGGAGTTTCAGGTCGGCCCTCACCTTTCTGCTTTGGAGTTTCAGGCCGCCCATCACCCTTTTGTTTTGGGGTTTCAGGACGCCCATCACTCTTTTGTTTTGGAGTTTCAGGTCGGCTTTCACCCTTTTGCTTTGGGGTTTCGGGTCTTGACTTTGTTTCTAACCTGCCATTATTTTGTTTGTTTTCATTTGGTTTTGTGTCAGGCAGTCTATTTTCGTTCTGTTTATGCTCGGCTGTGGTGCTCTCATTGTGTTTGGATTCCATAGTTCTGCTCTCATTCTGCTTAGTTTCTTCTGTTTGTGTCTCAATTTTAGTTTCTGACTTACTTTCACTTGATTTTGTCTCCGCCAATCTGTTTTCATTTGGTTTAGATTCTGCCAATTTACTTTCATTTTGTTTCAATTCACTCTTTGAAAGCTCAGGATCAGACTTTTTTTTAGGAGTCTCAGGATGGTTTTCTGGTGTGGATTTAAGATTTCCAATAATATCTTCCTGAAGAACAGAAATAGGTGCATCATTACACTGTTTGATTTCTTCAGGCTTTTTTATGGAGTCTGAATCCTGAGTTACAGAAGCCTGAGAGTCCACTCTTCCTGCCTGATGAAGATCAATGCTAACCATTAATGCTGGCCTTGACCCATTTCCCGTAGAACCCGTCTCCTGAGAAGCTGGTCTATTACCTCCTGTAGCACCCCCAGCCTCCTGTGGGTAAGAATCTTGTTTTCTTTTTTTCAAAGGCTTATCTGAAATTTAAAGATAAATATTCAGTATCAGTAATAGACATATATTCTTATCTTATTAAAAAATCATATGGACTTTGACTATATTTTATAGTCACAGCATTTTTTAAATCTGGTGAATGCAAATGTCAATATGCATATATAAAATAGTAGGCACTAATAACATAATAACCAACATAAAAATCTTTTAAACCACAGTTTGAGAAATACTCATGCTTGCTGCACCTCAATAAATATTAGCCACTAGAGTAAAAAGAATTTAATAGCATACTTGAGAATATAAATAAGCCCAAGAATATAAAATAAATGGAACTTATAATACATTAAACACAAACATATATTTATGTTTGTAGAAGTGAAGGAAAAACCAAATTCTTCATATATGAATAAGGCGACCAGTTATAAATCATGTATTCTTATTTAAGATCATTTTAACCGCAAACCAAAAACTATAAAGAGCTCCAAAGCTGCCAACATACTAAATAGGAAATGTAAACTTTACTATATATAAGAAAAGTATGGAAAAGAATAAAACCTGAAAACAGAAACCATGCCACTGGAAAAAAAGGTAAATGAGGAGAGTAAGAAAAAAAATTTAATAGTTTATTATTAACCTCTGGTTCAAGATTCAAGTTCTTCAAGGTGTCAATAGCACAAACAGAATTTAAAAGCTAACACACAGAAGTATATTTAAAATAAGTTAACATTATAAGTATAAAATGAGAAGCACCTAAGGACTTTTTAGATAAATTCTGTCTTAAGCAACTTCCACTGAAGAAAAATGCTTTGGCTCTTCAACATTAACTTCTAGAGGTCTATATATTGGCCTTCTTAAGAAATTATTTACAATATTCTGAAATGTAAAGATAAACACAAACACAAATCCACCACCACGATAAAATGTTAAGGTACTTTTAACAACTATGTATTTCTCTGCATGATTCCATTTGACTTAAGAGGCTACTAGGTCATTTTCTATAAATTGAATCTCTAATTAGCTCTTGAGAATAGTTATATTACCTTGAGGTATGCCTGCTTTAATATTTACTTGCTGAATTGTTTGGCTATGCTCTGAGTCATTTAAAATCATTTTTACAGGAGATTCTATTATAGTATTTATTAATGTGATGTAATATCATTTAAGGGAAATAGTATAGCAAAGATAAGAGTCAAACTGACCACTAAAAAAAGCCCCTTATTATTATGGAATCAAATTCCGAAAATTTTTTTTCCAGATTTAAATCTAATCAAATATCATATGAAAATTTACTTCAGATACTTTGTAGAACTAAGTTATTCTGCTTCTATAGTTATTCAGAAGACAAATCTATTATCACATATACTCCACTTGTAAAACAACTACGTGATGATGATGATGATGATGATAATGACGTATATTATCATTAGATTGTTTTCACTAGTTAAAACTAACCTGGTAAAAACTTATATGAAGCTTTTTACATCAGCACCTAAGGAAAAAAGCACTCAGAATAGTACATTTATGTTTAGGGAATTTTATTTTTGAATGTTCTGCCACACAAAATAACCTTTATATCTTGCCATAGGGCACACCAAATAATTATTACCTCATAAACAAGATGCTTTATCACTTACACTTATCCCTTAAACTTTTATCACAAGAACCTAGAAATTTAAATAGTATAATCTAAGTTTTTAAATATTTTTTTAATTAAATATGCTATGTGAAAGTCATTAAAATGGTAACCTAAGCATACTTAGGAACTATAATGACATAGATCTCAGGGATCTGAACATTTAAGAAATCTACTGCTTATTCTTCCATTAATATGAGCAATCTATCTTTTACAAAAACATTAAAATATCTCGAAGGCTAAATTTTAAAGGATTATAAAATACTTAAGAGTTTACATAGATCATTAACCTCATTCCAATTTACGTTAAATTGGAACGGAAATTTAGCAAACAGTTTGATGACAAAAAAATTATCATGTTTGATTTAGTTATCTTAAACTATAGATACTATGATTACTTACAATAAAAACTTATGAAAGCATTTACATGAGACTAATTGAGAAAGATAATTTTTTACACTATGCATTAAATATTGCTAAATAAAAAGTTTTAATTTTTCAACTATTGAAAAGTACTTCACTTCTGTAAAACCCAGAAAAATTCCATTACTACTGCAAGAATTCTTGGATATAAGACAAAGGTTCTGATTCACTTGATCTGATTCAGTTCCACTATGAACTTATTCCTGTAAAGTGGCTCTGAATCTGCACAGTTCATTTCACTTTTGTCTATTCACTTTTGACATCAGTCTTTATCACATCATAACCTTTACCTAATGATGGAAATCCAGCTCTATGAAGAATAACTTTAATATTTGAGACACATTACCATTAAGTTCTCTTTAGCACTGGGAATCATAAGATTAGCTATCAGAATGCATATATTCCCAAAGAAAATGCATACAAAAGATGTCATAATTTTAAAACAACACTGCTATCCTGGTGCTAATATTTTGAAAATAAAATCCAGCCCTTAGAGAAATTCTGAACTTTATTATGCTTATAAGAAACAAAGTATATCACTTGCTTAAATCTATACAAGTAATAACTGAAAACACTTAAAGTAGAAAATGCCACAACAGTACACACAGTAGACAATTACGAAAAATAAAAACATCCCACCTCTAAACCACAGCACAGGCTAAGTGGCTAACTGTTCTATCCTGTTCAAACTCTAGTCTCTTATTCTAAATGATAGGTAATAATTTACTTCTATAGGGGTTACAGTGCAAGAATATTGTAACATTATAAAAAATATTAGTGTAGCTAGGCCATTCCTTATACTTGCTGATATGGAAAGTGGACCTTGGGAAAAGATGAAATAGGCAAAGATGAACAAATAAACCCATTCTTTGATAAAAGAAAGCAGGAATTTTCAGCACATTGAAGGAGATATTAATGTC
Organism: Pteropus medius; assembly: GCF_902729225.1. Taxonomy (NCBI): domain Eukaryota; kingdom Metazoa; phylum Chordata; class Mammalia; order Chiroptera; family Pteropodidae; genus Pteropus; species Pteropus medius. The sequence goes on from NW_024351073.1 coordinate 4,004,581, forward strand.
TATGATAGGTTATTCCAGAAGCAAAGATGAATAGCCTTTAAATATTAATTTATGTAATCACAGATGTTAAAATATGAGCAAAAGACTGAGAAAAAGGTCTTTTAGGAATATTATTATTATAAAATATTAGGTTACAGAGAGTTAACCTATCAGTGTATATAAAACTATTCGAAGAAGGGAGAACAGGCCAAAGGGACATAAATAGCAGCCAGAAAATGTGTCTTCTACGTGTGGAACAAAGGTACATTAGGTTCGACCACAGTGTAGGTAAAATACTTTTTAAGAGTACTCTATCCCTTTTCTCAAATTCTATAATTATTAAACAACCATGTTTCTTGTCTTTTCTCCTAAGTATAGATTTTTTTTATTTCTAGTCTTGAAAGGAATGCTTCTCTCATACAAATGAATGTATTAAGAAACAAGCTCAGACTCTAGAGCAGAGCTCTCAGTAAAACCATGCAGACCAGACAAGCAGTCTTGCTTGCCCCATACCACAACCAATACAATAGTTAGAAAAAAATTCTCAGTGCCAAATTTTAGAGTACAGTAAATACTAATTTTATAACTTAGTCCTATAATGTAGTGGTTACAAGTGATAAATTTATTTCAAAGAAGTATTTCATCTCTCGAGGGCTGAATAAAAACTACCACTTCAGAAAATTTTGCTATTATTTATGACCTCACCTACAATCTTGGAGCAATATACCAAACATTACATCTTTCCAAAATCGCAAGATGACTGCTTATGTATAAAACACTATCTAATCACACAATGCAGAAACTGAATACAAAATGACAAGGTTCAAATCAAAGATGTTATGTTAGGTGGTACCTAAATTCCAAAAGTTTTCAAATTAAGCCATAAAATAATAGGAACATAAGTTAGAAATGACACCACTAATATGAGGTCAGCAAAATCAGCAATGCTAATAAATTTGGAAAAATACACATTAAATTCACACTAAATTGAACTAAAACTCAGATAGCTCTAATAAACATTTTCTCCTTTAATCCTTGTAGCACCAGATACCTCTGTAAGTCAGTTTACAGAGCTCAAAATTCAAAGTCAGCTCTGCACATCCAACTTTTCAATGATATCTGCTATAGTCATCCCATCATAAATTATAGAGAAAATCAATTTGATAATTAAAAGCAAAATATATATTACAAGTTTTGGAAAGAACAGTATGCTGTTTGTCAATTTTATTATTTTTTCCCAATGAAAAGTCAGTAGTCTAAAATAAGTTTGGTAATACACAATTAGCCCTATTTACTAATTCTTATTTTCATTCAGTTTTTAAAGGTAAAAATTTTGGTTTCAACAAATATGATACAATAAAAGTTCAGGAAAGTTAAAAAAAAACAAAAGTTCACCATTTCTAACCATTATAAAAATCATTTAAAAAATTATGCTCCTTTCTAAAAACACAATTTTCCAAAACATAGCTTAAAATGTCATGCAAAAATTCAGTCAAGGCAACTAATAATTTTTGGTCAAGAAATTAAAATTTTATATGTTTCTTGCAAAACTGTAATAGGATTCAGGATAATTAACATTATCAAGAGAAGCTGAATTATACACTTTTATTAGAGGTTAGAGGAGGAGATACATTTTGGAGCCCACATAGTATACTTATTTCCTGAATCCCACACCACTAGGCAAAGAGAAAAGAACAAGCAACATTTTACTTTATCCTTAATGCCAATGATTTACTAGTTAAAAAAAAAAAAATCTCAGTTCCCTAGCCAATAAAATGAAGACTTCTAGCAATTTCTTTGCATCTATAAATGATTTATACATTTAGCAAACATTATAGTACAAGTAGCAAATATAGGCTTTTTTTCCAATAATGTTTAAAAAAGTCATCAAGATACACAGGAAATATAATACAAATCTTCAGCATGTTTCTTAGCATAGGAACAATGATCTAGAAATGGTCCTCTCACATATGACAAAATCATATATAAAAATGACTTGTACCCAACATCAGGTTTTATTTTATAAAGAAAATATGAGAACTGTATATCAATATAGAATATTTAACCATAAAATTAAATTATAGAGTACACTTTGGTTTGGACAGTCAAGTATATGTATGCATCTGTAAAGACAGCAAATTTATAAGTTATATTACGAATTTCAATCACTGACTCATCAGTCTCTCTTAAAATAATCAAGAACTTAATAAGGGGCTATTTTCATCTGATTATAATTATTTATAAAGCATGAAAAAAGCCCACAAACTCATAGTCTTGAAACTCCATCCTAATATACTAGTCCGACAAAAGGGAACACTTAACTGTAATCACCAACAAAAGATCCTTGATCCTTAATGTTTGCTATTTAATATTAACTTAAAATTCCTTCCATAATGTTTTTACTAAAAAAAAATAAAAATCACATTATTAAGAGATGGTAGGATTAAAAATCAAGTGAAAAATCTAATCGTATATTAAGCATATACACAAACTTTTCTTAAATGTACCAATTCAAAATAATTCTATAGCAGTTAACCTTATTTTGGCAGGAAAAAAGGCAAAGATACAAAACTATATTAATATAATTTGTGGAAAATGTGTGCGATGTAGAAATGCTAAGTTTCACTTAAGTAGATAAACACAGATAAAATCACTTTGTACATAACAGGTGATGAACCTAGGATACAGAATTATCAAATCTCATATAGTTGTTTCAGGTAAAAAATAAATTTAAAAATTTAATTTCTGAGGTATGAGGCATTAGTAATAAAAATGTAACTGAGAGACATAAAGAATTATAAAATATAATGAGGAAAAAAGAGTAACTTAACAAAACTTTGACATTATAATTACATATTTACCCAGAGTATGAAATGGCAGTAATGAGATTACTTTACCTTTATCTTGAACTTCTTTTGAAAAGCGCTCCCTTTCAATAGCTGATTCTCTCTCTATTCGCTCAATTTCAGCTAATGCATCCAATTCCACTTCATCATATATAGGTCCCTGTTGTGATACCTGTTGCTGATTCTGTACCACAGAAGTCTGGGGCTGTTTTGTAGCAACTGAAGTGTTCTGTTGTAAAACAGGCACTTGATTTGCTGGAAGGAATGCTGTTTGTTCTTGCTGCGACAAACACTGAGCAGCATTTAGTGGGCGGTTTACATCCTGTGGAGTAATGGGTGTTTTTGAAGTCTGTCCTGGGTACTGCACATTAAAAGGAATATCATTTTCTGAAACATTGCTATTTTCCATACCAGAAAGCATATCTTCTTGCTGGTCCATGTCTGAAGACCTTACACGAGAAAGTCTTAATGTAAGTTTAGTGGAGTCCTTGGATGGAGAACTAATGATATCATACATTGCAGCTTTCTCACTCTGGTCTTTTTCATCCTTGCCTAATTTCATTTTCTTTTGCTTCTTTTGTTTTCTTTCTGGAGAATCTAGCAAGATATCTGGTGGAACATCTCGAGGTGATGAACAAGGTAGAGATTGAGATGGTAGGATTAAAGGTGGTCTTGATCCTAGAAAAACAATTCAAAAGACAGAAATGAACAATTGTGCTAGGTTTACATTTTCTTATACTACAGAAATATTAAGTAAATGACAATATAGTAATGATAGAAAAAAATATTAAGAAATTATCTAATCCAAGCTACTTACTTATTTATAAAATACAAAAAGAAAGCCTAAAGATTTGTACCACATGGTCTTTTAGTTTGCTGGTAGATGATCCAGGTTTGAATAAAGTATGAGTATCACCTTCTAGACAAGTATTATTTCTATTTCTGTTCCTATAAAATATAAATTCTTAGCTTAAAAACTGCAAAACATTGTTTTGAACAACGATACAATACAAATACTCTGGGCATGATGATCTCTACTCTTTCACTGGTTATCTAGGAAAACTGACATATCTAAAGTAAAAGTAAGTCTGTTAAATTAAGAAAAACAAATTAATCCTAGAGACTACATTCATATGAATACTTATGTGTATAAGAAAAAGAATGTGGGAAAAATTACAATTAGAATTTCATTTACTTCGCAAACTGGTGGTAACATATTGATTTATAATACGTTTACATGGTCTTCTCTTTCTCCCTCCACTTACCATCATTTACATACTCTCTTCAGCTTGCAAATCCTCCTTTTATTAGAAAAATATACAAGTCCAGCAAATTTCAAAGCTCAATAAAATATCTTTAGCCCAGATTCCATTAAATTAACAAATGCTATATGATACAAGTGTTTTTAAAAAGCTAATCAAATATAAAAATTCTCCTAGTTAACAAGCTGTTAAATGAGAAAAAATAGCATCAATATGCTTCAGAAATAAATGCGTAACAATATCTGAATAATGTAGACAATATATTTCTTATCATTAGATTACTTACTAAAATTAAAAAAACCATAGGAAATTAAAATCTGTTAAGATGAAACCTAGACTTACTTGTCTTAAATTAAGGTTTTAGTGTTTAATATTAAATACATAAATATGTGTAATTTTCTCATAAATCTGTACTTTCAATTAGCAATGTTAATATGTTTGAAGTATAATATATAAAAATTTCTATTGGATAAAGTTTGATAAAGATGTTATGGAGCAATTTACTCGCACGTTAGTTTGAAGTCATATTTAATAAATAGTGTTTTTAGAGGAAGCTTATATGGGACATTGAAAATGAAACTAACACTGTCGGACCATTTACTTTGTATTGGAGCTTATGCAAGGTACTTTGCACATCACTTCATTTAATTGATTAACAACAATATTGACGTGTATTTTGTTATCACTATTTTGCAGAAAGAACTGGAAGCTCATAGAGGTTAAGAAATTTGCCCAAGGTTATATAGCTGGCAAACCTGAAAAAAAATTAAACCCAGATCTATCTAATGTCTGGATTATAATACACTATATTACCTTTGTACCTAAAATTGATGAGGCAAATTATATATTTTTGAACTTCAAATTGCAACAATTCACCTAGAAATCAAATTGAATTAGATCAATGATTCATTCAACCTTTAAAGCTAGTTGAAACACAGTTTATGAACATAGAGATTCTGATGAATAATGTGTTCGTGAGGTAGTCTATTCTAAAGTTCTCTCTTTCTATCTAAAGTTATCCATCCATCCATCCATCCATCCATCCATCCATCCACCTATCCACCCACCCACCCTCCCTCAAGAGTTAGAGGGAAATAGTGCCAGTTATCTAGATCAATCAGATAAAGTAACTATCCCATTGTTATTCCTCTCTGGCAGTCTAAATAACTTCTCATCCTGATAATACTTGTGAGCTATGTACCTAACTTTGGTGCCTAACCTACCGAAAGAGTTACTCTGGAATTTGCTCTCTTTCAAAAGCTGAAAATTTACAGACTTACAGAATTCAAATTGCTCATAAAAGTTCAACTTTTATCTCATAAAGAATGTTCCTGATTAAAAAGTTGTAATAGAACCTGTGAAAAAATATCTTTACAATAAGAGGCAGACCAGTCCATGTTTTAGATGACTATAATTAGAAACAGTCATGAATAGAAAAAAACTTATTATCAGCTATATCATAATTAGTTACAAGTTAATTCTTTAAAGTGGAGTACAATATTCTCTTCCAATGAACTGATAATTCAAATGATCATACTTAAAGTATTTTTTAAAAACAGCCCAAACCTAACTTAAATTAACAATTTTGTAAATCTATTATACAACAGCAGACCATACAAAGTTCTTTGGTAATTCGAAGATAAAATAAAAAATGCCTGTCCGTAAGACAGTACAGGATGTTATTAAACAAATATATAAACTAATGTCTTGAGGAGAGTAGCAGAGAGTCTATGGAAGACCACCCATTATCTTGGAACCTGAAGAACTGATAGGATTTTAACAAGCATAAATGAAACTATATGTAAGAGATTTAGGGAGGTAACAGAACAGGCCAGATTTTGATAAATGACTACATAAAAGGTGAGAAGACTTTAAGATGATTCAGGACTGGAATAGCATTAGGACAAATAGGATTGGCAGAAAAAACAGTGAGAACAATTTTCAACATGAATTTGAAATGCCAGCTAGTTATGAGGAAGTTTTGTCTGGAAATGAAAAATTATAACTTGGGAGATAAGACTAGAGCCAAAGATATTGATTTGAGAGTCCCATGCACAAAAGTAATCAATATGCTATTACCAAAACTGAGTAAAATAGCCAAGAAGAAAAAAGTACAATGGAAGATAAGTTTAATGACAGAAATCTTGAGAAATGAGAAAGCAGAGAGAAGCGCTAATATAAGAAAAAAATCATTGAAAGAATTAGGAGGAAAACAGATATATTCCATATAAGATTTTTTGGGGGAGAAGGGAGAGAATGAAGAAAGCTGATCAATAATTTCAAATGTTTAAGAAAGGTAAGAAGTTTATGGTTTGCAAAGACCACTGGATTTATCAGAGAATGATATTGTATATAACTAAAAACATCATCAATAGTTTATAGGGATAAGTACAGATTTGTCTTTTCTACAGTAAATGAAAAACACTAGTTTTTGGTATCTTCACCAAAAAGTTCGAGTTCTTTACTCAACTTGAAATATGAAATGCTGAAGGAAATTTTAGTTACAATAATACCTTTAGGAGTTCCATCACTTCCAGCAGGTGAGCATACTGGCTGTGGAGACCTCAAAGGAAAAGATGCAGCATTCCTCGTTGTTGAAGAATCTCCATCCTAAGAATAGAGTATAAAATTTGTATCTTGAATGATAGGAGAAGCTTTAAAGAAATCTTAAAGAGAATCAATAAAAGACATAAATTACTGACAGGTAAAGTGTTGGTATTCAAAAGCATAATTCTTCTGTACTTTCCTATTTTCTTCGTGGTATATTTTAGAAGAACTGTAATTGTAACCAAAAGAATCAATAGCCTATACATGGCAATGAATAAGAAAATTGGTATTACTAGTATGCTCCACTTTTGTTTGTTATTTTCTACAGAAGGAGCTGTGATCAGCCTACCAGGCTGTAAATGTCTTGAGGGCACAGTCCACTGTCATCTCTGTTATTTCTTTAGATAAATGTAACTTATGTGATAATACCACCAAACCAATAGTAAGACAAATTTCCAGTATGTGAAAGGCTTTAATAACATCAAAACGATATTAAATTTCATGGGAAGAGTAAAATTAAGCAAAATTAAATAACAAGTCTAAGAGGAAAAAAGACCTAAGTACCAGTAAGTAAAGGTTCATTATTTAAGAGAACATTTTTGTGTGAGCATATATTTAAAAATGAAAATATTGTTAATTTAACAACCTAAACCTCTAGACCAGGAGTTGGCAAACTTCTTCCGTAAAGGAACAGATGATAAATATTTTAGGCTTTCTAGGCCACATAGAGTTTCTATCACATGATTTTTTTTTGTTGCTGTTTTTTAAAACTCTCTGAAAATGTAAAAACCATTCTTAGTTTGTGGGTCAAACAACTGGCCAGTTTACCAACTCTGCTCTAGACTAACTAAGCTCTGTGAATTCAGGAACCACATTGTTCATAGCTAGATTCTCAGACCTAGTATAATCCTTGATATACAACATATCCTTTAAAATTGTAGAACTGAAGTATTAGGTTATGAGACGAATATTAGGACTATTTTATTACCTTAACGATAACTAATATATTACATACATCACTACTTAGCCTGTGCACCATGTGTAGGTAGTCTTCACTTGAGCCATGTCTAGGATTATCAGCATGATGATTAGCTGAACTGCCAGACAACGGACCAGAAACTTTATTATCATGTATGTTTCTCAAACCACCTGCAACAATGGGACTTGATACCGATGCTGAAATTAATAAGAATAAAAAAAAAAGCTTTATAAAAGTAAACTGTTAAAATTCTTATAGGACAATAATAATTGTTCATAAGAAATATTTTAAGTGTGTAGAAATTACAGAGAATATAACAAGCACTCGTAAACTGACTATCTAGAGCTTGATTAAATCCATGTCATTCAGATCTACAGTCATGTCCACATAATGGGGTTTTAGTCAACAATGGACTAGCATATTCTACGGCGGTCTCATAGCTGAAAAATTCCTATCACCTAGTGACATCCTAGCTATGGTAACATTGTAGCCATTGAAACACTGTACTGCAACACATTACTCATATGTTTGTGATAGTGCTGGTGTAAAACAACCCCATTATTTATCACTGTTACAATTGCCAACAGTATTTACTACAGTAATATGCTGTACAGGTTTGTAGCCTAGAAGCAACAGGGGGAGCCTAGGTATGTTGTAGGCTATACAACACATAGCCTAGGTATGTTGTAGGCTATACCATTTAGGTTTGCATAAGTACACTCTATGATATTTAAACGATGAAATGGCCTACCAATGCATTTCTCAGAAAGCACCGTTAAGTGGCACAGGACTACATTTCTGAAATGAAAACATTAGATGTGCTTAAGCTCTTCATGTATCTGCATATTTTTCTCTTCTATTCACTTCCCCTTCCTCCCTAAAAGTAAAACCGTATTTTAGAGTTGCCTCTACCTATATCTTTACACCTTTGCTGTGAATATATTCCTACATAATACCTAGCATTTGTTTTATAGAACTGTATATAAATGGTATATGTATATCTTTCTATAATTTGCTTTTTAATTCAATATTATGTTGAAATCCATTTTTATATATGTAGTTTTAAATTCACTTATTCTAAATAATTTTATATATTCTGCTGAATAATGTATACAATTTATCCATTCTTATGTTAGATGTTTAAAATGTTTCAATATTTTTGTTGTCATAAAAAATTCTTGTACATGACTTTTTTTACAAATGTATTTAGGAGTTGCTGAAACTGCTGGATATGTCCATTTTTAAACCCTACCAAATATTAACAAATAGCTTTCCAAATTACTTATGTCCATTTATATTCACAGGTACAGTGAGTTCCTACAGCTCTATATCCTTGTCAATCTGATGGGAAATGCCTCTGACAATCATTTTAATTCGCATCCTTGATTAATAGTGAAGCCAAACATCTTTCATGTGTATTGGCCATTCATATTCCCTCAACTCAAAATCATAAAAAGACAGTTTACTATACTTTCTTTCAAAAGTTTTATAGCTTCGTTTTTTTCACCTAGGTCTTTAATCCATGTAAAATTTATTCTTGTTTAGTGTGAGATAGGAATCCCAATTTTATTTTTTTTGATATAGATAACTGTCTCAGTATCATTTATTAAAGTAACCATTCTTTCCTCATTTAAATATACCATATGTATCAAAAGTTTCATTTGTTCATGGTATGTTCCTAGGCTCTTTTACAAATCCTACTCTCCATGTTACCTTTTTCCATTTCTGGACCAATATTATAATAAATCTTGATTCCTACTGGATGGAGCTACATCTCATTCCATTTCAAAATTATCTTGCTTATTCTTGTACTTTTATTCTTCTGTATGAATTTTTAGAAGCAGCTCAAGCTGCATGAAAACCCTGTTTGAGATTTTTACTGATATTTATTGCATTTAAAGATTTGGGAAAATTTCCAATCTTTGTTGAGTCTTTCTATCCGTGAAGATGGCATAACTCACTTTGTTAGGTTTTCTTTTAGATCTCTTTCGAAAGTTTAATAATTTTCTCCACAAAGAGAATTTATTCCTAGGTATTTTGTGGTTTTCTTTGAAATTGTTAATATTTAAAAGATTATACTTATAACAGCTTATTTTAGGTACATAAAAATGCAATTAATTTCATTATTAAGATCCTTTATCCAGTAACTGTGTGGATAATTCTATTATCTTGTCTGTAGCTTCTCTTAGATTTTCTATAAAGACAATCATATCATCTGAAAATGACACTTTTAGTTTCTTTCTTACCAATAATTATATTTTTATGCTTATCTTCCCATATTGACTAACACACCCCCTAATGAAAAAAATGACACACTAAATAAAAGTGGAGATTATAGGCATTCATGTCCTATCCTTGATTTCAAGGGAAATGTTTCTAATTTTTCACCACTAAGTGGATAACTGTTGTCAGGAGAAGGTTGTCAAAATCATAAATGGAAGTTGAATTTTTTAAATATCCTTTTGGTACCTATTAAGAGGTTCACAGGCTCTCCATCCTCTTAATCTGAATTATACTGTCTAATATTAATCCATGTATTTCTAATACACACCCAAGTTTATCATACAGGTTGAAAATACTACTTATGGTTTGGTAACATTAAGACATTTTATTTTCATACTTATAGATGACGTCTGGAACATTTTATGATTAGAACATCTCTTCCTTGATGTGGATAAAATGTTTTATCTCCTCCCTTCCTTTCAAGGGAGACAGATTTTGAACTACAGAAGGAGGTATGTGCATTTTAAATTATAATATCATAAAACTGCTCTCTAAAAAGATTGTACCAATTTATACCTCCATGAAGACTATGGGAAGTTCAAATTTCTCTGCACACTTGTTGAAATTAGGTATCATATAACTATAAAATGTTTACTAATCGAATAGAAATTATATTTCATTTTAATTTTGATGCACATCTCTAATTGTGAGTTGCCCATATTCTCATGTATCCAATTTGTCCATATTCTCATGTATCCAATATTCTCATGTATCCAATTTGCTTTTCTTTTTTAGTAAATTGTTTACTTCTTTAGTCTGCTTTTGTCTTATTCTTATTAACCTACATAAGCTCTTGGTATATTAAAAATTAATATTCTGTGTTTGTAAGAAATTTTGAAAATGTTTTCCCCTTATATTTACTTGTCCTTGTTTGTAGTCTCTCCTTTTATACAGAAATATATAATTAATCTGTTTTTTTTTTATTTTTTTAATTTCTGGAATCCAGGTTTTAAGTCCGCTTAGAAATAAGGCCTTCTCAACTTTAAGCTTACCAAAAATTACTCATGTTTTCTTCTTATAATCTTATAAATTAAAGTAAAACATGTAAATATTTTATCTATCTAGAACAGTTTTGCTCTAGATGATCTAGGTATCCAACTAAAATTTCAAAATGCCTAGCCAATCCACTCAATGTGATTTATTAAACAATCCATTCTTACATACTAATTTTAAAATGCCATCCTTAGAATGAAAGAATTAGAAAATGCCCATTTTTCAATGACCAGTGTAAAAACTGATGAAATGAGTATCATTAGATGCTAAACCCTTTATGTAAAAGATTACTGGGGAACAAGATATTTACATGACCTCAAAGTATCCCCCTTCAGATTACTTGCTAATTTCAAAGGAAAAAAAATGTATTTATACAATGAAGAGATAAAGTAGTCACCACCTAAACATCACTAATACTGGGACCACTTGACATTATATGCCTTTAGATGTGATGTAATATAAAGTGCATATTACTTATCTAGTACTCTTGCCAAAAATATATAAGTAGAAACTAACAAAGCCTTTAAAAATAACTTAGTCGATAGGAAATAACAGGGAATATATAAGCAAATTAAACAACACTATAAGGAAACTGAATCTAGAATATGACATTCTACAAAAGTAGCACAAACTCTTCAAAAAAACAAAAATTACTATAAGATTTAAAAAGTTAAAAGAGATGTAAAAATCAAATGCAATGTATAAGAAACTAGATTAGATTATGCATTGAAAAGAAGGTTATAAATGACATATTTGAGACAACTGGTGGGGAAACTGAATGTAGACTAGGTATTAGATGATACTATAGAATTGTTCTTAATTTTTTTAGGGGTAAATTATTACATTTGGTGTTCATATAGGAGAATTTCCTTCTTATTAGCAGATGTACTTAAGGGCAAAGAGTCATGATGCCTGTTGGTGAAGGGGTTCATTGTGCTCATCTTTCAACTGTTCTGCATGGTTAAATTTTTTATTTAAAGTTTTCTACTATAAAGTTGGAGAAGTGTTTTAAATGTTAACTTTCACATACTCTAAATTCTCATATATATTTGCCCTTTTCTGGATTCTTTTCTGTCCCATTTGCCTATCCATTTGTTCCTTACCATACTAAATTTTGCCGTTTATAATAACTTTCATATCTGAGTGGGGCTAATCCCTGAATAACATTTTTAGTTTCTTGAGTATCAGAATTTCCAAGAAATGACACACTACTCAACAGGCCCTCAAGCTATATTTCTCTTCTGATTTTATGATTTCAACTCATTCTTTTGAAAAAGCTCAGTTTATCTTGTTAAAAAAACAACAATATTAGAGTAAAAGTTTGTTCTTTCCTACATATTCTTATGTGTATGTGGACATCCATAAGCAACAAATGTCCTTTAAATATTCTTCCTCCTATTAATTACACTTAAAAAGTTCCTCATTCCGACGTATCCCCGAGTATACTAGTTCACAAGTACCAAGTGCCTGCATACATACAAATTTATGTTCAGCATTCACACTATGTTCTGTAATTTTGGAGGTGTCTATCTCAAATGTGATCTGATTCCTAATTTTGACTTGAGTTAGTCCTGAAATAATTTATTAGTATTTCAATATTTAGTTTTAAGAAACCAGAAGTTGGTTGCTTTGATAGATGACTAAGTTAAAAGCTTACAAGTTAAAAAGTTTATAAATGAAGAAAGTTTGGACCTCAGACCGTAAAAAACAAGAAGAGACAAAAGAACTAATTACTGACTGCAAATGTTAAAATTTTGCAGTTAATTATGGGGGACAAAAACATATATGTTTGTTATATTATCTTTTGCCCTTTCCTTTTAAAAATTTTCCAAAAATGTATGAATTTATACTAATAATAAATTACTTCATAGCCATGACATAAATCTCAAGGCACTATAACCTTAAAAAAGACATCATATTATCACATTTGACTTTGACGAGAACCAGGAGTCAATCCCAGATTTTTTATTTTTTGAGAAAGTACTATTCTTTATTTGAAATTTCTTTCTCCTTTTATGGAGTTAACATACCCTTTCTTTTATAACTTGACAGGAATAGTACTGTGGGTTTGCTTTAATCCTAGAAATTTTTGTATCTAAGATTAATTTTCCTCTACCAGTACTCTATCTGCTATATAGTAAAATTTTCACACTATATATATTTCATCAATTAAAATATAAACTTTCTTTGGCTTAGTGCTACTGTAGGAAGTAAGCCCAATTAAAAGTAAATAGGAAGACAGCCCAATTAAAAAAGGTTCCTAATTTCATAACTAGATATACTCAATTGTATAATAACCTAAACCAAAGAGTCAAATGACACTGATTCTTTTATCTCCCAAATGATGAATTTCCAAATGATAAATGTAACATGTTTTTTTTTTTAATGGTTTAAGCCATATCTTAAAAGGAATGTTTACTGACAAATAAGAATACAGTATAGTATTTTAGTTTGTGTTTTGAAAATTATAAAAAGAAAGACATGAATTTGCTTGGAATAACAGGTATTCCCTATAAACAAACAACCTACTTTCTTACCTTGCTGCATCTGTGGATGTGTTGTATAACTTGAAGGATGGGAATATGGCATGTATCCTGCAGGGCTTTGTGGGGCATATGGACTAGGCACTGGGCTATTTTGTTGTGGCATAAATCTGTTCCCAGAGCTTGTCTGTGGTGGCACAAACCGGCTAAAACCCAAAATCCAAATAAACAATATCAGGAACTGAAATAAATATACTATATTCCTTGAAATTTCACTGTCAAAAATTCTCTGAAATCTAATTTGTCTAAAATAAAATCTATGCAAACAAAAAATTTGAAAAATAGTCAGATATACAAAAATCATTCACAATTCATACTCTGAGTTACACTAAACTGTTTATAAAAACTGAGGTATATTTGTTTATTTTATGGTATATAAAGCCATATTCCCCAAATGACACTCTATAAATTTTCTTATTTATCTCAAATACATTGCCTATTTTAACCTATTCTTTTGTTTGTATAAAATTAAGTTACTAAAATGATAGCTACTTCAATCAATATATTAGACCACTTCCACATATAACACTTTAAGGCAAATATGGGTTACAATTTAGGGTTAAGCATTTCAACTTCTTAACTACATATAATTCATTATCTCAATGTAGGTATACACTGTATACTCAAAGCATATTTACCACAGAAAACAATACTTAATAAAATGACATACATATTACCTGGAGGGGCTATGTGAGATAGTGGTTTGTTGATAATTGGAAGATGCAGGACTACTATGCATGGAATTCTGAGACAGTTTATATTGAGACATCATCATTCCTATGCAAACACAAAAAGGTAAACATGTTATTTTCTTCTAACAGTAAAGTATCCTTTAAATAATTTAAATTGATTGTTCTTCCACAAACATTCAAAAGTTCTTTCTGTTCTTTACTTTTTTGACCGTGTTCATTTTGAAGGGTAAAATAAATTTCAAGTACAACCAATTTGACCAAAACATCCTTTTACTACGTAATTAACCTAGAACCAGAGATACAGATTTGTCTTTTTTAAAAATTTTACTTGTTTACTTAAAGTCCTATCATTTAGCCTTAGAATTGAAAAAGAACTTTTAGAATTCGCTTTATCTAACCACTGACCAAATACTACATACTTTCTTCTACAGTAGGCCTTTGGGTGATTTTTCTATTACATGGAATACTTTATTACATACATCTCCCATACTCAGGAGATTAATTTCACAACACTATTTGTTTCATTGTGACTCAGACCTAGGTTTTTACAAGTAGTTTATCTAGGGGCCCAAAGTGTGAGCTGCTGCAATCCCTCTGAAAGTCTTTTGATGCAAAACAGAATGCTCCTATTCTTTCTTCCACAATAACTCTTTGCCACATATTAAGGATTAAGTGAATTATTTGATTAATGAGGGAAAATGTGAGGACAGCTTTCAGATTCTCACATTTCTTTTCCAGCTAGACATCATTTCTTTGTTACATAAATGGCATTTTGTTATGTAGGAGATACAAAAAAATTCAGTTATTTACACATTTTAAAATCAAAGATTTTTAAAATCTATGATTAACCCCAAACTTTCTTATGATAATGCATAGTCAATCTTTTTGGGAGCCTCAAGCATGACATCATATCCCCAAATTTCATTTCTTGCTGCTAATGTGAAAAGTGCCTTCTACCAGAAACATTCAAACAGAAGCTACATGTTTATTTGCCAGGAATACTATAAAAGGGATTCTAGCTCTACGACAGTGGTTGAATGTCAGAGCACTCGAAATCTCCTCAAAGTCTACTAGCAACACTATTGTTTTCTTTTGTATATAGTCTAAATTTCAACACTTGAGCTTTCTCTTCCAACTCAAATTCAATACTAAATCATATGTTCCATAGCTTAATAATTTAATTACTATAATTATTGTTGCTGGATTTTTTTTTTGACAGGGAGAGCAATACTTTCTAAGATTGGAGTTAAATAATTCCCCCCTGAATTAACAGTCATCACTGGGACAAACTGGAATTACCAGTTTGAAAGCAATGGTTTTATAAATAAAAGGAACAAATGAGATTCTAATAGTCCTTTTTGATTATCTCAAAGTTCTAAAGAAGTATAAAAAAAGTGATTTGCATATTATTAAATTTTCACCATATGTGTGACTCACATTTACACTTAGCAACTAAGAATCATCTTAAAAAAATGTTAAGCCAAATATCACTAGAAAAATGCTGAGAAAAAAATCACAACACGCAATTAATTAATTTTTAAATGCCAGTTCATGTTTTTACAAAGTAGAAAATGGAGAAATCAAACATTTTGGACTAAAAATAAGCATATGTGTCGTATGAAACACAAAATACGTGACTGAAAGGGAAGTATTCTAAAAGTTTTTTATTAGAGTGATTTACTACCTAAATTAAATATTTTAAAATGTAATTTACCAAAATATAGTATAGTCTTGGAAAATTTCCTTTATTCAATCTTACATTTATTCATATTATCTTCTATTAAATGCTCCTATCCTATTAGTCTTCCTTCCAATCAATGATCTCTCCATATTTTTTTTTCATTTCAACCTTCCTTCCAGAGCAAATGTAATTATAGTTTTCTTTCCATTATTCACATTTCTTTTCTACTATTGCAATCTACCTTATTAGATGGTGAAGATAATAGTCTTGCCCTGCATACCTGCCTTCAATTTTCTGAAAGGCGAGTTAGGCAGAGAGGCATTTCCATGGATTCACTTTGAGGAATGGATAGTTAATTATATGTAATTGCTTTAAAAACATGATTTATACACAAAGACACAAAATCAACAAAGTGTTATTATTAAAAAACAAAACTAGGAGGTGGAATGGGGAACTTCAAGGAAGTACTTCCAATAAATCTGACAATACTGAATATGATTAATCAATTAATTAAGTTGGACCATCTTGAGTTGTCTAAACTATTTCTTTCTATTTTAATCTTAGGAGCCAAGCAAGTACTTGCGCTTGCTAAATTCAGGAAGCTTCAGACCAGAATAATGCTCCTAACTCAAAGTACTCCTTGACTATATAAAAATTGTACTTCTGGTGGATAACACATTGTCATGATTTTATACTATTTACTATAAATTTTTCTGTAATAACTTATCATGCTGCTAAGGCAACAGAAGTGTTAAACCAATTACTTCATAACCATGATTGTAATCACCATGAATACTAACTAATACCTGGTAAAATTATTTATATATGTACTTACTACTGCGTGGTGAAAAGCTCTGCAAATATTTTCATTATTTCATTAAGACTTTTTTTCATACCAATTATACAATTTTCTAAAAAAAAAATTCTACAGTTCTTTGAGTAAATACATTTGCGAATATCTAATAAAACACACTATAATCTTAAAATGTCTAATTTTCAAGGAACTTAGTTACATATTAAACTATAAGAATATTAACATCCATTTAAGGTTCCTTCTTGTTTTTGGCTCAAGTTTCAATGTGGCATTCATAGACAGCCTGTTAAAGGAGACAGTTCAATTTAATTACTACATGTGAAACAAGTTCTGATATGGGTCCATAAAAATATACTATGAAATTAAATTATTAAGAACCTCACCACTTTGTACATATCTGTTCTGCATACTTTTCTCCCTGAAAACGTTGGGACTCCTTGCCAGGACAGCCTGCAACAAGACTGGTATGTCGCCTTCTGGATCATCACTGCCAAGATTATCCTTCAACTCTCTGATGTTGAGAAAATAAATAAAGAATTAAAACAGTGATTTGACTGGTTAGAATTTGTTATTAGTTAGCAATTCACTAGTGAAATTCAGAAAAGGCTAAGGTAGAAAATCAAGAAGACTTATGGTATAAACACAAATAACACGAGTATGTCTAACAATTCATGGATTTCTAAAACTGCTATTCCTGGAAGAAACAGAATTATCAAAAATGACAGAGGAGAGTTATTCTAAGGCCTTTTTTTCCCATTTTATTTTAAACAGATTAAAAAAAGCCCAAAATATATTTCATGGAACTATGAATTTCATGTTCACATTAGTTTCAAAGTAGAAAACAGAGTCCACTCTAAACTATTCAAAATAATAGAAGGGTATAGAGGTGATAATTATGCACAGAAGCTGATATTTGGGCTTGGAATATATTTTCTCCCTTAAATCTGAATTTGAGTCAGTCTGCTTTTTTGAGAACATCCTCTGAATGAAGTACTGCTGCCACATTAATTAAGACAAGATCCAGAGGTTATCTAATTTTTCCATCTTATATTCTTTTCTCAAATAAAGTCATCAGGGGTAAAACAAACAAACAAACAAATAAACCCTAAGCAAGTGGTTAAGGGTAGCCATAATTTTCAATAAACTTGAAAATAGCAAATTAAATTCATAATTATGGAAGGTAAGTACTAAAATTATAGGCAGTATTTTAAATTCTACAATCTACATGACATATATTCCACTCATAAAATCTAATAAGATTTATAAAGATGGTGTCCAATGATAAGATTCAATAAATTTCTGAGGGCAATCTTAAAGTAGCTCTCCATAAAACAAATCATTACTGTATATTGTTATTTCCCTTTATCTCTTTAACTAGTTGATTAAGTATGTACAGGTATAACAAATAATGTAATACTTAGACATTGTTGAATTTCTGGAGTGACAAATATTATACTTCCTTCTGATTTTAACCAATCATTTCATAGTTTTTCCATCAGAAAATTTACATTTAATATTTCACCTTAGAATCAAAAGCTTTAAAAATGGCCCCAAAGTATATACTGCACCGAATGGCAGACACCTCTCCATTGTAATGTGCTTTATCCTCATTCCCCTAAATAATGATTCTTTAAAAAAAAAAAAATTTAAAGAATGGAAAGATATTATCAGTATCAATGTGTGGGATGAAAGGAATAAAGGTGAGAGATTTAACTTTGCATACAGTTTTGTGTTAAGATACTTTAAGTATGTAATGCTTTTGCAGTAAAAAAATTTTAATATACTTATGTACAAAAATTTTATAAATAAGCTATATAATTTAAGTTTATATTATTTTTAAAAAGGTGAAAACACACACCTTTGTTCAGACTGTACAACAAATCCTAGGAAAAATTTGTCCCAAATTCTGTAGTAGCCTTCCATGGAGTTAGTCTTTGAGTTCTTCCTACACTTCCCATGAAAAGCATGTGAGCCTACTCCAAAGAAAACTAGCACCATAATGCCTGGGAATTCTAACTACTCTAACAATACCAGGAAAAGGGAGATTGCTTCAAGAGTAACTTTAGACCTTTGCACACATGCATCTTGATGGATCCCAAGGTTATTCCAAAAGTATCGAAAAGATCTTCACAGGACTACATGGGTCAGAACTACTGTCTCAAAGTAACCATGGCCTAATTAAATCTCATTAATATCTCATTATAGCAAGGCTATTATCATTTGGATATTGACACATTAAAAAAATAAACTATATATCTAACTTTTTTTGAAATAAAGAATAAACCAGGAATACTGATTCTCTTAGTAAGAACAAAATTCTCACTTTATTTTAGATTGTACTTACATGTGATCTGTTGATACCTGGTTGAGGCTATGGACAAGCTGTGAAACCAAGTTATCATCCCTACAGGCCAAAAGGCAATTCACCTCTTCTGCTATTCGTGCATTGAAGAGGAGGCTCTTTGTAGTTGTAGCAGGTAAAGGGGATGGAAGAGGCAGCTGGTTCAGGACTATTTGAAATAAAATCAGATTATAAGAAATCAAATGTAATAAGTCTCTTCAGTGCTTACATATATTTTGGAATTAAAAACAAGTTATAAATATCAATGTGACATATTATTAAAAGGCTTTCCTGCTCTCCCCCAACAATCCCCAATCAACTCTACAAAATTCCCAAAACATTCCTTGGACCATAATAGATTATACTGCTCTCTAAAACTCAGCTCCTTTATATTTATGCGAATTTGCATATCTTAAATTTTAATTTAATAAATGAATAGCCAAAAAGGTAAGGTTAAAACTAAGTAACTTCCTAAAATTGAGATTATATTAATCTCAATTTAACAAATAAGATTTATCAGAATCACTAGTACGCTCACAAAAATAAACCAAATAATAATACTTGACTCTTCAGATAGACAAGTAACATGTTTTTAAAAGCTTAAGTATATACAAACATAAACTGCTCATGTCAGCAGGAGAACATTCATAGACAAGGATTCTGGAGGAAGAAGGATATCTAAAGAGTTTTGCTTTAAGTTATAAATTCCTAAATAGTTCTCTCCTCTCTTCATTCTATGCTAAACAGCAAACAAAAAGACAAATGTTTTATACAGTAGTTTAAATTCAACTATTTAATGTCACTTCACAAAATGGAAATTTGTTCATTTGTCTAAACTAAAAGTTAAGAAAGTTAATTAAAAAGTATTCATTTCTAATTACCTACACAGTATAACTATCATGCTGGTCAGCCCCGATGGGTAATAACAAGTTTTTTATTAATAAAAACCAAGTAAAATTATTATTTAATGAGTAGAGTTTATTGGGCAGACAAACTTTTATAATATAAGGTACAGCTGAGATAATGGAGAAGACAAAAAGAAACCCCCGGGAGTAGATCTGATTTTGCACTACTACATATTATGTGAGCTACGCCTTACCTATAAAGTGATAAAAACTTTGTTTCAAATGTTTCTTTATCTGAGTTATCCTTAAGCCCACCAACTACTTTCTTGTTATCCCAGACTTCATAAACTAGCCTATTAGTTTCCTAACCTCAAAGCTGTAGAGTGTTATCTATTTAACCCCCATTAAAGCCAGCTGGAAATTAACAACAGAAAATAGTTTTGAGGGATAAAGAACACAGACAAAAGCATTACTTAAAGTTATTTTCTCATAGCTCCTTTATTATAAAGCCCTAAATCTTACATAACGCTATACAAAAAGAAGTCTGTCATTTTCTCATCTTCTCTCCTTCCCTCTCATATGTCTTCTTCCCTTTATTTATTCAGGTAGGATGACACTGGGACTAAGATTGTGTAGCTTTTTGCAACATTACCCAGGGACAAAGAATTAGAGTTGTCTACAAAAGAATTAAGTACCTAAAAAATTGTGTTATACAATTTAAGTCTTGAAAAAATGACAATGTTCCTTTTAAACTTAACTGTTCAGAGTAAAATAGGCTGCTGACACCTATGACAAACTCCAACAGATTACTGAGCATGACATCTAAAATAACCATCACTAAGAAATTAGATTATTAGACTATCAAATATTCTTTGAAGGGCAGTTTCAGCTAGCATTTCTATAAATGCTTTTTAAAAAGTCTATATTAGTTGCTATATACCAATGCTTTTTCAGTTTTGATTTTTCTTAATGCTTTGTCTTATGTTTGGGCCTTACTTTTCCATTTATCCCTTTACCATGTAACACCTTTAAACAAATGTGTGCTACCAATTCTTAATGGATGAAACAGAAATTACAGTCTTACCTATTACTAGCTGACTACACCAGTTTTGCTACTTTCACATGTATGCCAATAAATTAATGGAAATAATGATTGTCATTTAAAATTGAAAATCTTAAATATTTTGTTACTTATGACACTATGAATAATTTTTGTAACAGTCTCTCTAAAAATCATCATTAACAAGAGTAGAACATAAATTAGATAAATTAACCAAACTTACGGTCTGTGAGACTAGCAATCCCCGCAAGAGTAGTGATGGGGACATGGGGCATATCCCCATTCATCCTGAAGTTCTGGAATGGTGTTGCCTATAAAAGTACTTAGTTCAGGTGCCAGCTGTCATTACTTCCCATTTCCCAAACACTGCAATGACAAAGATACAATTATTTGCAATATGTCAAATATATTACTATTAGAAAAATGCTTATAAAAATAAATTTTTCTGCTTTGTTTGTTCAACCTATATAACAATAAAAGCCATCATTCATATACTACTTACCATATGTTAGGCACTGCAAAATGCATATATTAACTCATTTAGTCCTCACGACAAGTAAGGTAAGTACTATTATTTTCTGCATTTTACTGATGAGAAAATTAGTTTATGGGGAATATAAAGTAACTTGTGGAGCAAAGATTAGAGCCCAAGCAATCTGGCTCAAAAGTCTGTGTTATTAGCAGGCTGTATTACTAGACAGAAATACTTAATTTTGACAAGCACTATAATTCTTTTCCACATCATAAACACATTAAAATCTAGCTCCAGCTTGCCTTTCTAGCTATATCTCTCTCTATTCTCCTACATAAACCATCCTCTTTAGTCCAGCTGATCAAATTCTTTGAATCCACCTTATGTTTTCTGTTATTTATTTCCTAATATATCTCCCTACCTAGGTAGCTGTATGTACTTTAGTTCAATTCCTATAATTCTTCAAGATCTATGGCAAGTTCCCACTACACTTCATGAAACTCCAGACAAATTCAGCCAAAAGCCATCCTACCTTAATCTACACTGAACTTGTAACATTTATTGCCCAACATTCTTTGTAAATAATTATATATTCCTTTATAACATTTCTGAAATGTGTCTCGTTTCATTCTTGTATAATTACTTAATATTCATGTACTTGTCTTCCTATCACTGCATGCTTCATATCAATCGATTACATATCAACATGCAAACACATAAAGGACAAAGAAAGGCATGTGTTGTTAACATTTTAATGTTCCTATACAATGACTTATGTGACTCAAATATTCAGTTTTTATTATCATGTAATTGTGTGTGTGTGTGTGTACACACAGACATTTTATAAAATTCCTGAACACCTTTTCCATTATTCTGTTCAATGTCTCCAAGTTTTCTCATCTTAATTTCAACATGTGGCTTTTGGAACATTTATCTTTCCTTTGACAGTAACTGCGTATGAACTTTTTCTTTTTAAGTATATAATACAACGTTTTAATAAGTGTATGTTTATCAAAGATATACCTTTAAAGAATCAGTAAATATAGGATTATTCCACATCAACTAAGACATAGTGCTAAAATGGAAAGCTGAATTGTCATTTTCAGTTTAAGTGTTTCTCTCTTTTTTTATTGAGGTTGTATTTGTCAGTCACTTTTCGGTGAACCTTTAAGTTTTTTGAGTTGTAAACTTTAAAACAGTGAAAAAACACTAATAACTCCCCTTACTTATACATCTTAATGCAACTTTGCAAATAAGTTTCTTTTTGAGGTAGAAATATACAGGTTGTTAAATTAAGAATTTTCTTTACTAAAACACTTTTACTGTGAAGAGGAGATATACTGACAAAAGTTCACCAAACATATGTATAGTTTAGCAGAGTTACAAAGAAAACATCTATATAAACTCACGATCCAGAAGGCTAGCAACCTAGTTCTTTCTAGAGGTGACAACTATCTTGTCTTTTGGTAATCATGTCATTATATTTCCTTTACAGTTTAATGACCTTTATATGTACTTTCTTCTTTTTCAGTAGCTGGCCAAGGAAAAAACACTACTTTCCTTTGATGAATGACTGACATAAAATTTGCTAGTAGAAGCCCAATGAAAAGAAATGGCACAGGAAATAGTACCGGAAAGATATCCCTGGCTACTCTATATTTGTCCTTTTGTTTTACTGTGGACTTTACTCTTTGAAGTTATGAATTTGATTCTTTAACCATTACCAAAGAAATTTAAAGAAACGCTGCATAGTTAGCATTTGCATCATGCACTGAAAAAAAAAATAAGAATTTAAAACCTGATAGAAGTCACCAAACACAATGAATTGTTTCTAAATTAAGGCTAATAAAGTTCCAAATTTATGCTCAGTAACTGATGGGAAAAAACTGTTGCATGCAAATTATGTACAGAAGAGCACAAAAACACTTTCGTATCACATGTGACTCACTGTTATACACATAACCATATTCAAGCAGATTAAGTAACAAGTGACCATGTTTAATTATTTAATTAGGAGGATAGGAACCCATAAAGAACATTAGGGTTCTACTGGGGGCTACCCAGCTTATTCTGTATTCCTAAATCCCAGGTAACATGTAAAGAAAACCCAACCCTAGGTTGGAGTTTTTTTTTGCTAAAAATGATTTACATGACTAATTACCACCATGAATTAGAAGATTAATAAACATAACCACAAAACTGTGCTTTTCTTAGTGACATAATGAGGCATCTGAATACTCTGATGTCAACTCAAAACTAGGAGTAAGGGGGCAAGGAAGGGAAACAATGATGCTTGTTTGGTTTAAAGTGCTTTAAGTATGGACTAAGTGGATGACTAGTGACAAACCTCTTTATACCTCATTGATGAACTATGTTAATTTCATTGGAATCTAAGATTTTGAAGAACAGCAGAAGACTTCAGTAGAAATGAACTTATAATTTTAGCTGAAGCCACAGATTTAATGAAATGAGTAATCTGCAGAAATGTTGCTGCCTTATGCTAGAAGGTGACCAGAGTCCATCATATATTCCTAGAAACAGCATTCCTAGAATTCTAAAAATGAATATATACATCCCAATCTAATTAGACATAGCATTTCTGACTGTATTGGGCAATGTTTGCTCTACCTGGCTCTGTGAGAGTATACTCTTTCATGAAATTGCTGAAACTGAAGCTGAAAGTCATATCTGGAAAACAATGTGTCCAGAATGAAATGGTAACCAAATGGGAAAGATTATAATGAGTGCTTTAGAACTGTCACTTTAGGCAATGTTTTACTTAAAATCTGTGACTAGTGAATGGTTTGCGGATTGTAAAATAAATTTAGTGGGTAGAGATCAACATTGAAAGGGATGTAGGAAATACAGATATAAGGGTACACCACACATTGAAAAGCAGTTTGAAAGTTGCAGATTTAAAGAAATGGAAGAATGAAGCAAGTAGCCCACCTCCTAAGCAGTGATGAGAATGAAATAAATACATGTTAGTCACTTCGCATACTACCTGGCACACAGTAAGTGATCAAGAAAGTTAACAGTGTTACTGCTAACTAGAAAACACATGTTTGGGGGACTAGAAGAGAAACACAGGTGAATTAGGGAAATGGGGTCTTTTCAGGACAAATAATCACTACTTCTGAAAGATCTATTATAAACTTTTATTTGAAATTCCAGTATGTATTTCTCAAAAGTATTACAAATAAGTAAAATAGTCCTAGGCACACCCACCTACAATTACTTAAATGATAATAGGTGAAATAAATATCAACAATAAAAGGTAGGAGAAAATATAACTTGTAAATCAAAGACACACATACACAAATGAGTAAGAAATCATTTATAGACTAATTTTAGAATGGCCTGAGGGTTAATTAAAATCATGCTTAGTGGATATTTTCTATATTCTCATTTTAGTCCATCATAATAAGTCTGAAAGGAACTTCTAAGCACTTGCCAAGACTTTTAAAGACGCAGCTCTTTGTTCATTTAATTTCACTTCAAACTTTGATTCTTCTTGCAAACAAAAGAAATGTAAATAAAACAGTATTGGTAGAAATTAATAATAATAATAATATTCAAATTGGGATGGATTTGGAATAAAAGGCACTCATAATCTGATGGTAGATAAACTTCCCTGGACAGCCACTTTGTATCCTATAGCCAAAAATTGTCCGAACGATTTTACTTTTTTTAGTAGTGGAAAACTGGCAGAAATGATAACTAACATTTATCAAGAAGCTGCTATGTAATAAAAACCAGTTATAAACAATTTAAAATTACTCTCATTTAATCCTTATATGACACTGAAGTAATAATCCAGTTTTATTTAATGAAGAAACACATACAGAGAGGATAAGTAACTTGCCTAAGTCATACAGTACGAGTTAAACTCAGGCTGTCTGGCACATGGACACTTTACATAACAATATTATTAGTTTAACATTATTGGTGTAATAAATGATGTTACATCTATGAGACTACTATGCGCCAATTAAAAATCATGTTGTACAATCAATAAAGATATGAGGAAAAGACAATCACAATATGTAGTCAAGGAAGAAAGAATAGCCTGGCTGGGTTTGAATCCGAGCTCCTTTACTTACTATGTAACCTTGGAAAAGCTACTGAATCTCTCTGTATCTTAGTTTCTTCAGGTAATATTACTATTAGGAGGCAGGTAATATTACTATTTCTAATTTTGTTGTAAGGATGAAATGAGTTAATACATGTAAAGTACTTAAAACTGAGCTAGGCATGTAGTAAGGGTTCAATAAATGTGAGCTGATATTTATTATACACTTTTCTGCATCTTGCTTTTGTCACATGTTATCTTAGAAATCTATCATATATGCAGATATATCTCATTCTTTTTCTAATATTATTTTACAGCATTACTGAAACATCAAATTTAAATAAATGTTATTCAGTAAGCTATACCATGTAACTATGAAGAAAGGCGACCATCTCCTTACGGAATCAGACTCCTTACTTTATAACCGCATCTAGTAATCAATTCACATTTCTAGGGCACTGAAAGTACTTGTCTACTTTCTTCTTGACCTGGACTACACAGCAGTAAGCAAAACTCCTGAAGAAAATCAACCTTGGATAAAAAATTATAATGAATAAGTAAATACCTTGATATGTTTATATTATGTCCATAACTTCTCAAAATTGGCATAATGACATTTTAATAAATATGGTTGAGAATCCATTATTCCCTCCATGTCTGAATATATCAATGATCAGATAAATGTATACTAAATGTAAGAAATCAATTTAGTAACTTTTTCCTTAGCAACTATTTAGTCTGCCTTAATTTAATAACTGAAATTCCTTTAAATCTACTTTGTGTTGTTCTGCAGAAATATCTGCTTCATCTTTTTTTTTTTTTTGACATAACTAAAGCACTTTCTTTTCACCTTTTAAAATAGTTTTAAAATGTCATACCAGGTTAGATCAATAGTTCATCCAACTCCATATAGGTACTCCTTGAGTTACAAATGCTACCCAAAAGAACACACTATGTTTCTACAATATTTAGCCTTTCACGATGATGCATCCAATAATATTTATTTTGTGTCACTGTGTCAGACACTATGCTAGGCAAGCAAAGTCCAGTGGTTAACAAGATAGAAACCGACTCTACCCTTTGAAATCTGTAATTGCCCATGGGGTACATCTTCCGGGGGGAGAAAAAGAATCATTGAATTAAAATCCAAACCAATTTTACGTCATTACTTCCTATTTTAATCCCTCCACAATCTGTATCAACTTTATTTAAAAATCAATGGCAAAGATTCTTAAAATTCACGAAGATACAGAATACATATTGCAAATTAAAAGAATATCAATGTGGAAAGGCCAATGTGGAAATGTTTAAAATACATTTTTATACAAATGATAGTCTGGGTATGGAAAAGGTTCTTTAAGAATATATTTTTAAACCATTAATAACGGTTCTGGGATTTCGGGGAATTCCTATTTTTGTAGTATTTATATCTGTATTACTTGGGTGTTTTAAAAAACTATTAGAATATTAATTTATGATTCAGAAAAACAATGACATAAACCACATATAAGAGTGAAAAAACATTAAGTGTCTTCTAATAGTTGCTGCTATTTGTACATAAGTTTCTCTGGATATGAAATCCATATTAAGAATATACTGTATGAAGGCACTGTTCTAGGTGATAGAATACGCAGAATGCATTCATAAATACTTTGGCTAGAAAATAAGGCCAGAAAGGTGAACTGGAGCCTACAGTTATGAAGCTGTGATTTTTTCATATCTTTGATATAAGTGAACTTAAGCTTTCACTAAAACTAATGTAAGAGTGATAGGAGGATTGGAGGTAAAGAGAGAATGGAAACAGAAAGTTGCTGGAAGAATGCTGCAGTACTGACATGTAACTTTGATTTTGGACTCAATCAGATTATAATGCCAATGTAACATCTAGTTGGAGATGTCTAAAGCAGGAAGTTGGAAATTCAGAACTGACAAAAGCAGTCAGAACTAGTTACAGACATGGAAGTGATCTATAGAGGATTTATAATGGTAAAATTATAATAGATGGAATAGGCAAGAGACAAGGTTGTAGGAGGTTTTGTTTTTGTTTGCATTTCTTATGTGCCAGACAAAAGTCAGAGGGTTGTGAAGATTCTACTTCACAGATGCAAAAATGAAGGCTCAGAGCCTTTATAAATGCTTTTCTATGGCCACATGAAGAGCACGTAGCAGAGCTGGGATTTGAACTCAGGTGTTTCTAACAAAATCTTATATTATTTTGACTGTCTGAAGGACATAAAACTGGGAAACACCTATTTTGCTATGACAGAAAGATAAACCAACAAAAGGTAAAGGAAACTGCTCCTCAGAGAAACTAAATGTTTGTTCAAAGTCTCACACCTAGTAATTGACCTATTCAAGACTAGAAGAATACAAATGTTTAGATTTCTAGCTGAGTATTCTTTACATTATGTTGTCATCTTGTATGATTATAAAATTAGTTTGAATAAACTGAAATTTTACATATGTGGAATATTTAGCTAATTAACACTTTTCCTCCTTGGTAATGTTATTTTGAGATGGGGGGGGCAGAAGGAGGGCTTAAGACTGCTATTTTTATTATATTGGTTTATATTATATTTAATAGTATAAACTGCCTCAAATTCTTTGAGAGAAATAGGCAGAATATAAATCTTAAGTAGCCAGATAAGTATATAAGTTAATCTACATTGTACTATTTACTATTTTAAAGAGGAAACAGTGACTCCCTAGAGACTGGCACCTCTACTGCAGAATCCCACACTTTGGTGAAGCTTCCCTTCAGATGCTTTTTCACTATTACTGAAGAATCAATTTTTCATATTCTGTTTAAGTTGCTTCAAAAAGATCCTCCACAAAATCTAGCTCAAAAACAGTTATCAATTGGCTGCACTGTGAAAATTCTCATTTCTTTGAAACATTTATGCTTTTCAATAGAGTTCTAAATTATTTCCATTAAGAAAAATGCAAAATAAAATAAAGCTCTAAAAGCTCTCTTTGAATACATGCTTTGCTTTTGGAACCCTGAGCGCCCTACTGGATATCAATAATGTGTGTGTTCCAATAGTGTAGCTATATCATAATATATAATATTCAACAGAAAGAAGAATAGTTACATTATTGAGTAAAATTATGAAAAGAAAAAAAAAGTCACCAACAAATAAACTAAGTTGAGATTTAGGGTGTCTCAAAAGCAGTTAATAGAATATGTGTATGTTCATTAAGAAGTAAAATAACTAGTAAAACATTCTATAATCAATTTTCTTCTCCATTCTCATCAATTTATTTCACATGCACTTCTATACAAACCAACTTTAACAAAAATTCATGTCACTTAAAAAGGTCTCAGATGATTTTTTTCCCCAGCTGATTATTAATTGATTTGCTGTGGTCTATGAAGTATGCATCATACACATGATGTATAACAAAATATGCAAAAATATAAGCTGCATCAGGAAAAAAATAATCCCAATTTGGAATGTGCTTATTTAAAATCTTTTTACATAGAAGCCATGGAGGAAATTTCCAAATGCTACTATGAGTTATTTGGGTTCTTACTCTGCCCCAAATTTTCTTTTTCACTTTCTTTTCCACTGCAAAAGAAACAGCCTATCTTCAGCCCCTAATTCAGGTTAAGACTATATCTTATACCATGAGACTATTTCTTATACAATGGCATTAGAACTGCAAAATCGATGGCGATTTTTTTTTCTTTCTAAATGAAATTTAGGTTGTAAAGAACTATAAAATTTATGTTGGTCTCAACTTTTAACCATAATACAGTTAATGATACACAATTAATTTAATCTGCTATATAAAAGAAAACACTTTAGTGAATAGTCCACAAGAGGGCACACTTTCAACTACTGTAAAAATTTTTAATTCACTATTTTTTTACTGGTCCATCAAAGGCTGGCCAGATTCTTATGAATTGATTATTCAATGCCATTAGAAAATAACAGATCCTGAAGTTTGTATTTTTTTGTTGTTGTTGTTTAAACACAAGGAAACTTTCTGGATACACATAAAATTAAGAAAAGCCTGGACACACCAAGACTTCTACATTAAT
Organism: Pteropus medius; assembly: GCF_902729225.1. NCBI lineage: Eukaryota > Metazoa > Chordata > Mammalia > Chiroptera > Pteropodidae > Pteropus > Pteropus medius. Next base: position 4,034,035 of record NW_024351073.1, read on the forward strand.
ATTAAATTATAAAAGTATGCAATAGTCTTATCAGCCACCTGGGTTCTGTTAGCTATTTAGAGTTTGGCTGCCCTAAGAATCTTTTCCAGAAACTCTGGCTACATTGTTTTTTGATTCTCATATGGGACACAGTCCCTAGGAACAATAAATTCAAGACAACTCAGTAGGAGAACAAAGAGAATATGTTTCAGACACTTTAGAAAATTCTTCCAATCCAACAGGTTAAGATCATTACTTGAAGTACTCAACTGAGAAAGGGTACACATACAAGACATGCAAAAAAAATCATGATTACTTATGTATAATCTGCATTACTAATCCCTTTTCTGCCCTAACCCACAAAAATACCATTCCGGCAACTCTTCTCACTCCTGAACCACCAATTTTCCCTTTTATTAGATCATTCCCATCAGCATATAAACTTCTATATACTGGTACTCCCTCTACTCTCACAAAAACAAACAACACCCTCAAAACCTTACCTTGACCCCTCTATCCCCCTCAAACAACTGCTTAATTCTTCTGCTCCTTTTGACAGCAAAATTCCTTCAGCTGTCTATACTCACCTCTAATTCTTCCACTTTCTTTTGAAACCACACTGTGTTTTTAGTCTCGTCATTCCACTAGATGGATTGCCATGGCTAGTAATGGCATCTACATTGCTAAACGCAATGGGCAAGCCTCAGATTTCATCTGATTTGACCTAGCATTCAACATAGTTGATCACTCTCTCCTATTTGAACAACTGTTTTCCAGAACAACATAGCTGTCTCCTAGTTCTTCCTCATTCTACATGGGCCACTCTTGAATCCTATTTTGGATCCTTCTCATCTTCCTGTCTCCATTCTGATGTTGATCTCATTCAATCTCATGATTTTAAAATAGCGCCTGTATGATGATGACTCCAAAATTTATATCTCCTACTCTGACCTCTCCCCTGTACACTAGACACATATATCCAATATCCAACTGTCTACTTAACATCCCAGTAAGTACAGGTCTAGAGCAGAGGTTGGCAATCTTCCTATTGACTTCTGAGAGTATGATTTATATGCTTTAGATAAAAGTTCTTTATTAAATAAGTACTTTGCAAATATTTTATCCCAGTCTTGTGCTTGTCCTTTCATTCTCTCAACAATGTCTTTTGAAATTCTGATGAAGTTCAATTATCAATTTGTTCTTTTATAGTGGTGGTGGGGTATGCAGAAACTTTCTGGTGTGATGAAAGGATACTGGTTACATAAGTGCACCCATTTTGTCAGAACTGTAAAGCTAAGATTTTTGTTTTCAGTATATGTAATTGCCAAACTCTGAAAAACTGTGAAAGTAATAAAGATAATAACTGAGCAGTGGTTTGGAGAATGGGTGGAGGTATAGGTGAAATTAAAATGACATGTTGATTATTACTGGAGCTGGGTGACGGGTATTAATTAGGGTATTCATAATACTCTTTTGCTTACCTTCCATGTACTTAAAGCTTTCCATAATAAACAGTTTTTTAATTAAAAGAACTTTTTTGTTGCATGCAAGATATCACTGTCTCATACTAAGGTCATCATTAATTAAAGCCCTTTTTTTTTCAGACCTATTCCTGCTAAACCATGTGGTACAGACTGAATGTCTCCCCGACCCCCATTTACATGTTGAAACCTAATCCCCAATGTATAATAGAGGTGGGGGCCCTTGGGAGGTGATTAGGTCACGAGGGTAAAGTCTTCATAAATGGAATTAATGCCTTCATAAAAGAGACTCCAGAGAAGTCCCTTGCCCCTTCCACCATGTGAAGACACAGCAAAAGATGGCAATCTACAAACCAGGAAGTAGGTTCTCATAAGACACTAAATTTGCTGGCACCTTGGTCATGGACATCCCAGCCTCCAGAACTATGAGAAGTAAATTTCTGTTGCTTATAAGCCAACTAGTCTATGGTGTTCTGTTACAGCAGCCCAAATGGACCAAGAACACCATGTTTCCCTTGGGCTCTATTTCTATAATTGGTTTAAAAGCCCACAAAAGAATTAAAAAGAACCAAATATCACCATTAAAAAATATGACTAATGAATCTGAGAAAAGATATTGGATAGCTTTTCAGGGAAGATAAACTTTTTAAAAAGTCAACTTAAACCAGTAACAAAACAGCTCTTTACTAAGGAGCTGAACTTCAAAATTATTTTAAGTAGTTTAAATTGCTGGGAAAGAAGTAATAAACGGAAAGGTGATTTCTGATTTATATTATCTATGGTAATTATTTTATGATTTCCACTGGATCCCACCACTATACCCATTTTATAGAACATAAGTATATAAATGAAGGATGATATAAATTGGAATGTATATTTTTCAAAATTAATAAGCTCACGTTCAATGAACTAATCATCATATACAGGTTTAATAACATCAAATGCCATATCCTCTCTGTATATAGAATGAAAAAAATTTTAGTTCTTTAAATTCTATCATCAGTCCATCTTTCATTAGAACACATGAATTTTTAAATTTTAAGTGGGGTTTCTGGTTAACTTAATCACAGTTACATAAAAGTGAATTTTCTATGAAACACAGATTATTAAAAAGAAAATATAATGGCACTTACAGCCTGAGGTAGAAGGTTAATGGAAATACAGAATCAAATGACTTTGTGTTATAAAAAATCTCCAAGATGCTATTAAACAGCAAAAACATCCAAATGAGCTCTTTAGTTAAATCTTAAACTCTCTTAAAACAGTGTTTTTACTGTATTCTTTCTTCATTTTGTTTCTTGGTTTGCAAAGTCTTGGGATCTTAACCAGACATTGATTTTCTGTGACCAGAATATATGATAACTGATTGATTTTAAAGGTATCTAAAAGAAATGAATGATTAGGAAGAGAAACTTTTTCTCATTTTACAGGGGACTTTTATTGTTATTTAAGAAATCTAAGTAAAATGTGGGGAGGAGGGTGCAGAAAAGAGGAATGTAAAGATAGGTTTTTTGAGTAATGTTTTAACACAATTAACTATTACACATAAACACAAACATGGAAATAAAATACTTTCAATTTCATCAGAACAGTGAATTACCTGGATCTGAGGAAATAGTTTAGCTTCTCCTTACTAGTACCTGATAATCAATAAGGGATAATACTTAGCACCTATATGCCTGGAATTGTTCTAAGGAATTTACATATTTAATTTCATATTAATTTATATTTTGTTCATTTAATTCATTTAATCCTTATCCTATTAAATAGATACTACTATTATCTTCATTTTAAGATAATAAAAACAGGCATTTGAAAGTTATGTAACTTGCCCAAGTTCTGATCCCAGATTCCCTGCTCTTAATATTCGGAGTTCTAAATGAAAAGAGCAGGGCCCTCTGAGAGGAAAAAAAATGATGTTTAAGTTTCTGTTAGAGGGGGAACAGTTACAGAATGTTTCATTAAGGAACTCTCATGAGTAAGAGGCAAAAGAAGAAGAAGAAATGGACACAGGAATGATAAGCATATTCAAATCCCTAAAGGACAGAGCCTAGCACAAACTAAAAGATTAAGTGGCTGGTACATAATGATGGACTGATAAAAGATTGGGAAAAAAAGGTACATACTTGCAGATCATACTTAACACAAAAGGCCAGGTCAAGAGGCTTTTGATTTCAATTCACACCACTTAAAAGAAGTCTACTGGCCATTTACATATATATCTTTGTTACTGAACATGGCAAACTGGAGTTGCTTAATTTTGAATCTATTTCTCCCTTTTCACACAGATTGTATATACTCCTTAAAAATATTAATGAACTAAAATAACTGCATTTACTGACTTAGGCATAGCTTTCAAATACTAGAAGGAATAGTGGTGTGTCACAAAAAAAGTATGAAAATAACTGCCTTAGAATAAACTTTCACACAACTTAGATGGATCTCAAGGAAATTATACTTAGTGAAAAATGGCAATCTCAAAAGGCTACATACTGTATGATTCCATTTATATAACATTCTTCTTGAAATACCACCATTATAGAGATGAAAGACAGATCAGTGGTTACCAGGGGTTAGAAATGGGGAGTGCAGGTGTGTGGCTATGAAGTGATAGTACAAGGGAATGGTGCCTGTGGTGATAAAACAGTTCTGTATGTTGAGTGTGGCTGGTAGTTACACGTAGCTATAGATGATGAAACTTCATAGAAACACACAGAAACAGAGTGCATACAAAGCTGGCTAAAACAGAATAAATTCTTGGATTGTATAAATGTCCTTTTCCTGGTTTTGAAACAGTAGTAGAATTACAAACCTTTGGGGAAGGCTAGGTTAAGTGTGCACCTGATTTACCTACACTTTTTCCCTCAACCTTTTATAAATCAACAATTATCTTAAAAAATATATATTTAAAAGGCAATTATAGTCTGTGTGTTCTGTACGGTACCTAGTTCATTTGCATGACAAGTTTTTATTAATGAATGAAGTTAAAAGTTCAGACTAGCTGATTTAGAAATTATAGAGCAATTTATAGGCAGAAAGTTTTTTCTTAAATTATTACTTTTAAAACTTTAAAAAGTTATATAAAAATTTAAAATTTTTTAGAAGTTTTTTGAAGGTTACAGACATTTTTTCAAGGCAGTTTTTAAAGTTATTTTTAAAGTTTTTTTTTCCAAAGGTTTTAAATTTTTAAACATTTCTTGGGTTGAGGAGTTAACTTTTGATTTTGATATTTCAAACTTACCAAAAAAGTTACAGTTACACAAAACTGCCATACAAGTATAAGAAACTGCCATAACTTTACCTGGATTCATCCATTTTTTACATCTTGTCCCTTCTGCTTTAACATTCACATTTACAATTGCTCCTTCCCCCACTGCACTCTGTGTGTGTGTGCACGCACAACTCCCCAAACTGTGTGAGAATAACTTGGAGATACCATGGTCCATTCCTGTAAATACTTTAGTATAGTGTTCTTAAGAACATTCTCTTAAACACAAAATCAGGAAATTTAACACTTATAAAATAATATTTAATTCCCGATCCTTATTTTATCAATTGTCCCAACAATATCCTTTTGTAGCTATTTTTTTTCTTGTTTCAGGAACCAATCCAGGATCATATATATTGCATTTAGTTGTCATGCCTCTTTAGTTTTCTTGAATCTAGACTACTTCCTTAGACTTTCTATTTGTTGACTTTGGTATCTTTTAGGAGCATCTTTTGTAGAATCCATCAATTTGGGTTTATCTGATGTTATGATTAGATTCAGGTGATGCCTTTTTGATAGGAATACCACAGAAATAAATGTGGTGCGTTATATCAGGAAGCATCTGATATCAGTCTTTTGTAGTACTGGTGATATTAACTTTAATCGTTTGATTAAGGTGATCAAGAAGCATCTGATATCAGTCTTTTTGTAATACCGGTGATATTAACTTTAATCATTTGATTAAGGTGGTTTGGGCAATGTTCTCCACTGAAAAGTTACTGTTTGTAGTAGGTAATTTGTAGAGAGATACTTTAACACTATGTAAATATGTCTGATCCCATTGAACTTTCACTCTTTAATTTTAACAGAAAATTTAATAATTTTCTATTCATCTGTCATATTTATTAGTTGGCATTCTACTGTAACAGCATTTCCCTTCTTCCTCATTCATTCGTTCATTCATTCATACCAGTATGGCCTCAAAGATTTCTTTTTTATTCAATGGGTTACAATCTATTATTATTATCATTTACTTCAATGCTCAAATTATCCCAGATTTGGACAGAGGCAACTCCTTCAGGCTGACTTCTATGTTACATTCTATCATTCTTTAAGCGATTTCTTACTTTCCAGTGCAATAAGATGTTCCAACCTCATCTCATACGTTCCCTACCCCAGGAGTGGAAATCAGCCTTCAAGGAAGAGCTCTGGTTCTGTTTAGTAGAGAACAATATTTAGACACAGTGCCCACTGTGCTCTCTGTTACTAGTATATAATTGTAGGACACATATTTTGAAAAGAAAATAAAGTGAAAATGAAGCAAGGATATAAAGTGAAAAATAGAGAATCAAGAGAAAATAAGTATGTGAAGCATGGGTCCCAAAATAATAGAAACGTGAAAAATAATTTGTAAATTCCAGAATCATACTATTTCATGTTGAAAAATATCTCAGGGCTAATACAGATAAAGTTTCCTGTTTTACAGATAAGAAAACCAAGACCTAGAGAGGTTAGGTATCTTGATTGAGGTCACAGAATCAATTATTAGCCAAAGTCAGCAAATTCTCAATTCAAGTTAACCAAGTTCCATTCTTATACTATTTATTCAATCAGCATTTATTGAGTGCCTATAATGTGCAATGAATTGTTGTGGCTAGGGGGATACAGCAGTGAACAAAACAAACAATCCCTATGTCCTCTTAGAGGTTAGATCGAGTAATCAAATTGATCCAATTTTCCACATAATAAGATGCTTCACTTCATCAGTCTATAGGGAAATGCATATCACCACCACAATGAGATACCCCTACATTAAAAAAATTAAAAAACAAAAAAACAAAAAACTAATCATTTCAACTGTTGGAATGAGAGCATGATAAACAAGATCTCTCATACAATGCTGGTTGAGTATACAAATTTTGTACAACTGCTTTGGATAATCGATATTATCTGCTAAAGGTGATTACCCTAATGCCCTGCAATTTCACTCCCAGGTATCTACCCAATAAAAAACTCAGTGGGTTAAAACAATAGTCTCTAAATGTCCTCCTGGAACCAGTGCACCAGGCTGAACGTGTTGGTCTCTTGGGAGAAGGCAGAAGCACAAAAGTACAAGCCCATTCCTGCAAATGTTTTTCAAGCCTTGGGTCATGTCACACCCACTAATTCCAATGGTCAAAGCATGTCATGTCCAAACACAAAGTCATGGGGAAGGAAAATATTCTCAGCCTCCTTAGGAATGGAAGGAAGTACACAGTGCCTGGGAAAGGACTTGGATACAAGGAAGGGCAAAGAAGTGGGGTTACCAATGCAATGGGAGCTGGCATTTTAACAAACCCTCCAGATGATTCTGATGTATGCTAAACTTTGAAAACCTCTAAGCTCCACAGATCTCTGGGCCTCACCCCCAGAGTTTCTCATTCAGTAGGTCTTGAGTAGTATCCAAAGATGTGGTGAATCTAATTTAAAGTTTTTTTGAGATGATGCTAATGCTACCAATCTAGGGGCCACACTGGTAAGTACTGAGCTAGAAGACAGGGAGAGGATCCTGAGAAAAATGTCACCTGCAGTAAATTTTAAAAGCTTGGTAGAGATTGCTAGATGAAGAATGGGAAAGGTGTTCTGGGCAGTGGGAAAAAGCAGGTGCAAATCTAGAAAGATGTGAATCTTTGTTACAGGTTTAAGAAATTTCAAGTACTTCAGGATGTCTAGAAAGGTGTAGACGCTGAGAAGGTTAAACAGGCAGAAGCCAGATCATGAAAAACTTTTTGTGTTAAGGCGTTCAAATATGGCTGAATGCTACAGGAGGTCATAGAAGGATTTTATGTTGAGAAAATAATATGAACAGATCCTGGTATTAGAACATGTTCTATGCCAGCACTGTGGAAGAGTACAAGGCACCAGACTATTGGTGGGAAGAACAATAAGGTAGGAAAAATGAGACCCTGACCCAAGACAGGGCAGGTAACAGTAAGAAAGAGATAGATATACAGAGATAAAAGAGATAAACATGGTGCCAACTTGGATGGAAGAGTAAGTGAGAGGGAAACAACCAGGACAACTTTCAGGTTCTGGCTTGGACAACTAAAGTTATAATATACACACAGATGCATTCATAAACGTACATATCACCTCCTGCTTAACTCCAAAAGGTTTGAGGCAGTTTATAGTAAGAATATATAGGATAAAAAAATAAATAGGTGAAGGAAATCAGGCAAAGGATACATTTGGATAAAGAAAACAAAAATGGCACAAAGAAAAGCACATTATATTGCTCTCCAAAACTCCAAGAGCTGACCCTCAAATGTGGCTTAAGCCTTCTCGTTAGCAAGCAAGGCAAAGAAGAAAACACAGTGTCTGTAAAATAAAAGCGAATCAGTTGTTCAGGAGAAGTACAGCTTTTCTGATATATGTAATCTGAGAGATATTTAACCAGTGAGTGCTCACAAAGAAGATTCTGGATGATATAATGGAGAAAGTCATTGAAAGCATCCCTAAAAAACCAAAAATCTGTTTTGGGTCACTTTTCTTTCTTTTAAAAAAATCCCATCCTAAATGCATGATTCAATAAAAGCAAATCTACAAGGGGCCAAAATAATGCAATCCAAGCACACAGATTTCTTATGGTATAGTTTAATCTAAGAGTAAAGTTTAAAATATTCAGAGGAATGGAAAGAGTGCCATCCATTAGGCACTCCTCCATTAACACATTTTCTCAAAACTGGGCTTTTGAAAAACTGAGATGCCCAGGGTACATGACTGAATGCAAACATTTGGTATTACAAGAGCAGAAATATATGTTTTATAAATTATTAATCAAGCAAGGAAAACGGAAAGAAGATAATTTTATGAAGTTTAAGAATCCTACCCCAAATATGTTCCATTTCTACACAGGAATCGTAGGCAGGTCAGAATCTTCTTCAAAAAAGCCTGATTCTGTGCCTGGAAGCACATCAAAATATTGTCTGTATTTTTAGTTTTCTATATAGAATATACAATTCTTCTATAATGGCTGCCACAGGAGTTTCAATAAATGTTTAATATTTTTTGAATTGAAGGAAAAAGTCTATTCTGTTCTAACATATGGATGAGTGGATCATAATTCCAAATTTCAAAACCATTGCAACTAACTATAGATAAATACTTCATATTACAATTTTCAGAATCAGAAAGCCTAAAAGTTGATAAAACCACTTACTGTACGCAATATGCTTTGTATTGCCTGTATTGTTTAACACACCAAAAATTCTCCTTTACAGAAAAGACTATGCACAAATAAATTTCCTAGGCTGCCTAACTTCAAGCAGTATGCAGCCTGTACTCTGGGAGAACACAGAGAAGGAGAAAGGCATTTTTACCTACTACGTGCCAGCTATATGCCAGGCACTGTGCTAGTTGCTTTACATTCTTCTTCTCTCCATCCCCAGTTTTTTCATTTAATCTTCATAATAACCCAATGAATAAGTCTCATTATCTTCATTTTAAAGATGGGAAGAGAACAAACTTAAATGAATTGCCCAAAGTATAATTAGTTAAGATGTAGAATCGGATTCAAAATTAATTTGTCATCATTCAGATACATGTTACAAAATGGCTCTTAAACATAAAAAAACCTCAACCTCACTCTTAATATGAGAAATGTGAATTAAAACTACAGTGAGAGAGTAAGCTTTTGAATTCTTGCCAACCCAATAAACGAGACATGTTAAGACACTGTTGTTGAGGCTGTGAAAAAACAGCGCTTTCATTCATCACTGGTTAGAATGCAAAATGGGTTGAATTTAGCAATACCTAACAAAATTATATATGTATTTACATAAACTTTTGACCCAGTAATCCCACTTCTAGGAATTTACCCTCCATAAATATGTAGAACATATGTACAATGTTATTCATTATAGCATGATATACGGTCTTGGAATACAAGGGGGAAAAGTCTTCAAAGACAAAGAAACCATCAACTGTTTCACTTACTACTAAAATCTGAGAACTAACCACTAGACTTGGCAACATGAAAACCACTGATGACCCCGAAGATGCCAATTTTAAAAGTAATGGAACGTAGGCTTCAGAAAGAATGGGAGAAGAGGAAGATAGTGAATATGGACAACTGCAAAGGGGAGCTCAGAATTTGGGCAATTGTAGGTGGGTCAAGAGAACAGTTTTTCAATTAAAATGGGAGAAATACCATTATGTTTGTATGCCAATGAAAACAAATAATCAAGTGGAGAGAAAAAAATATTAATGATACAGGAGAGAGGAGAGAATTACAGGAGTGATATCTGAGTATGTGAGGAAGTAAGACTCTAGTGAACAGGTGGAAGGACTGGCTTTAGGAACCTGGACAATTCATCTATAGTAACAGAAGGGTAAGTACAGTATCTACAGGTAAAGAGATTGGTGGGTAGATAGGTAAACATATGCAATGCCAGGCACTTGGGAAAACTCTCTTCTAATTGCTTCAATATTCTACTGTCATAGGAAGTTCATCAACTAAAATTAAAGATGAAAAAGGAGATACTGGAGGTTTTGAGGAGAAGGGATAAAATATGAACAGTCATCTAGGAGAGGGGAGAAGTATGAACAGTCATCTAGAAAAAAAGGAGCATGAAAAGATCAAATAAGTATGGTACAACTGCGGGGAGCATTAAGGGAGTACACTGTCATTATTTTAAGGTGAGACCAGTCATCATAGTATTATTATTTTTCTCCAGTCTCATTCAACTGCAAGATTTAACCATGGCTGCAGTTTTGTCAAGACGAACAGGGGCAAAGGAACTAAAGACCTACGCAAGGAAGTGATTATGACTGATCTTTGAATATAAGGTGAAAGGAGAGAATAAGGATAACGGGGTGAAGAAATCAGTATCACAACATTCCATACGTGTTGTAAATAAGTCATTCTTTCTTGTAACAATGGAATCCTTTGGCTTCTGTAACTCTGTCTGCTCTCTTGTACCTTACTGATTGACTCTTCACTGATTCCACTTTCTCCAATGGTTTATTATATTACATCATTTCTCAAATCTATATACTTGGCTCTATATATACTTTCTCCAAAATTCATTTATTGTCATGGCTTCTAAAGATCTGTATGGCTTCGTTAAGTGAGAATTCATTCGTGAGTCTTCATTGGTGCTACAAACTCTTATAGGACCAATGTGTCAATATGCCTGACATTCAACAACCATTTCCCTCAAAGTGTTAGCCACTCAAATAACCTCCCGTAATCTTATAATTTCTATCATTGTTCTCATTCATTAATAATCCAAACTCTCAGGTTATGAATTTTTTAAAAAAATCTTTTATCATCTTCATTAGTCAATTCCTTTCCTGTTCTACTGCTCTAATCCTAGTTTTTAAAAATCTCATGATAAGTACCTAGATTATAATTATCTAGATTGTAATTACCAATTAACTAATCTTTTAACTTTAGTACTTCTCTACTTTCAGCTGTCTTTCATATAACGATGCAATTAATTTATGGCTCCTAAATTTACACAGCTTTTACTTCTTGAAATCAGGTTAAATTCTCACCTGTCTAGGACCAAAGCCCAGAAATGAAAAACATCCCTACTACTATCTGATCAGATGTCAGCCAACAATTGGTGAATAAATTCTGAATAATCACTATGCAAATGTATCAAATTAAATATTACAATTCCCATAAACACTTCTGATCAAATGGAATCACAGAATTTTAGAGGTAGAAGAAAATTTAGAGTTAACTAGTAACTTGACTATTTTACATAAAAAACAGGGATGCTGCATATTTATTATTATTTATCATAGCTCCAAAATGGAAATGATCAAAAAGTATTTCAACTAGTGAAAGAACAAAATATGGTATTATCAATATTATGAATTAACATTCAGCAATAAAAAAGAACAAAATACACATACATGCTATGTCATGAATGAACCTCAAAAACAGTATGCCTAGTGAAAGAAGCTAGATGCAAAAGACTACATGTAGTATGCTTCCTTTAAGATGTAATGTCCTCCAAAATTTATAGAAACAAAAAGTGGAGCAGCAGTTTCCTGAGTCAGGGCGAGGGGTGTGGGAGTTGAGAGCTGACCACAAATAAGCTTGAGGGATATTATGGGAGTGAGGGAAAAGCTCTAAAACTGGATTGTGTTGATGGCTGCACAATTCTATAAATTTACTAAAAAACACTGAATTGTATACTTATAATAAGTAAATTTTATATTATGTAAATTATACCTCAATAGTTGTGAAAATGCAATTAGTGGTATTACCTTCCTTTAGCTAGCTATAAACATTTTCCACAGTTCGATATTTTTTCTTAAAAAAGAGTCATACATAATAAACTTATTGTACATATTAGTCATATACTAACAATTTCTAGGAATTTAAATACAAACACAATGAATTGGTGGTATTAATTAGCGCTAACCTGCACTTGACTAAAATTTCTTGTGAGGAATAAGGAAAGCAATTATGTAATTTAAGCAAGCTCATATACTGTCACCTGCATGTAGTTAAAGACTCTTTCACTTACCCTAGGATTGCAGTTATATTCAACGTATTACCTTGTTTTGAACAGAATCACTGATATATAAGAGTAGGAAGGCAACTTATAATCTAGTCCAATTCCTTTGCTTTACATGAGAAGAAGCAAAGAGATGAAATGACACGTACAAGAGCACACTTTCAAAGTTAACTGCAAAGCTTCCCAGTCTTCCCCAGTCTCCTGACTTTCCTGCTCTTTCTATGCATTGACTACGATTTTGTTGAAAGAAAAAAATGGTCAAAGATTGTTAAAATAATGGGAAATACTCAGGCAACAGCTAAGTAGATGATTACTTTTTCATTCTGTGAACAAATCTCTTGTAATCTCAAATTGCTGGTTCCTTTCATATTCTACAAAAAAGAGAAAGAAACTTTAGAGCCTTTTACACATTTATTATCTCATTTGGTACTCAAAACATCCTCATAGTTGGAGAAATTGAGGTTCAAAATAATCAACTTGCCGTAGTTAGAAAGCCAGAATTTAAAAAACTAAATTTATCTTATTTTAAAGCCCATGCCCATTTTCCACATTTTTAGACACATTAAAAAATGATCTCCAAAGCAATTCCTTTCAATAAATATGGTTTGTGCTTACATCTCCAATGTATAAAAAAATGTTTACTAAAAGTCACAAAATAGACATTTTAAAAGGATAAGATAAAAAAATAAATGTCTAGAGGCTCTAATTTGCTTTGCACAATGAGTTAAATTATCTTGGACAACCCCAGTCCCACCTTACTGCATCTTTTCCAGTACACATATACCAATCTGGAAATCACTATCTGAAGTACTACTGTGTTTTTCCAGAATTCAATACCATTTTCAAATTTTCTTCTGTTCTTGACACTTTACTCTCATTTAAAAGCTTTAATTACTGTATTTCTAATCTCATTGGTTCCTCTATTAAAGTTGTATTTTTCTATTTTCACTCTTCTATTTCTAGGCTCTTAAAATTGGAAATGTATCCACTTAAAATCTCTAACAGTCCACCAATAAACCTGGACATTCTTACTTAAAATCAGAGTTTTTAAATGACTATGAAGAAACTGTACAAAGAATTGAAAACTGTAATGTTTCTGACAGACTGAATGTTGTCTATCAACAGGTTTAGAGTGCTTAGGTACAGGAAAAAAACCTGTGTAAGAAAAAAGAAGATATTTCCATAATACTAACACTGGCTTTTTAATTAAAGGAGCAAATAATCTCTGAACCTCACAGAAAGTATAAAATCTGTGTTTGAGCTAAATAAAAATCATTGAGACAACTGTTGATCAGTGTGATATGAAACCAGGAAGGTAGCAATCAGGTTTTAGTACATGCCACATTAGAATTCAATGATTCTATAATATGCTTCATTAGAAGTGTGCTGTAAAATATTTCTATCTAGCTTAAAATGCTCAAATATATCTGGCTTTGGATTACCTTTTACCAATATGAAGTGCAATTCAATATACAGTAAAATCTTGCTTCTCTAATTCAGCTTTTGCTGTCCAATTCCTTCCAGATGTTAGAATCTTTCTCCTACCTAATCAAATTTGTTCTTACAAATTGATGTATAGTCACTTCACTGTAAATTAGTCTTTCCTAAATTGTTTAATCTAAGATTCCTCTTTCCCAACCAATTATAATCCTTTTGGGGTGGTACTGCCCCTATTAAGAATGCATGTTCTAAAATATTTTTCACAAAATTTAATTTTAGAAAGTTACAAGTTTTTTAAAAACTTGACAAAATGAAGACAAAGCATATGTTTCTATTGCCCAAGAGAGTCTATCCTCCTGAATGAATTCCTGTAGTATTTTTAAAACATGAAAGAGAAAAAAGCAAAGTTGGAAAGAACTGGAGTTGGTCAGGATAAAGATCCAAAAAAAAATTGGAATCTGCGAAGGACTTAGTGATCATAGTAATCACCTGGTCTAACTTCACACAGAATTTGACTATAAACTCTTGTAGACATGGAAAGCTCAAGACAACTATAGTTAAAAAAAAAAAAAAAAAAAGGAAGAAAGGAAGTGGGGAAAAAAAGAAGGAAAGGAAAGGAAAGTAGGGAGGGGAAAGAAGAAGGGAGGCAGGGAAGAAAGGAGGAAAGAAGAATGGAAAAAGAAAGAATGCAAGACACTGCTGGGAAGTTCTTAAAAACCAAAACCATCGATTTTTAGATGCCTCTCCCTAACTGGCCTAACCAGCAGATTCCAACAATATTATTTCTGTTTGTACTATAGTTATCTCTACAGCAGACAGGAAATAGTATTGTTAACAATGTAGTTTTAATCTATTCCTGATAATTTTTATTTGGGTTATTACTATATATACAATTATCAGACATCTCCACAGAGCTCTTCATTGGCAGCTCTAATTACAACAGTGCCAAAGTGATCATCTTGGTCTACTTTATCTTTAAATCTGAGTTTTTCTTCTAAAACTAATTTGTTTGTGTAATCTCATGCTACCTCTATATTAACGTACACTTCTATTTTTGCATTTACACCTCACTGTAATTATTTATGAAATATGTTAAATTATGAACTGCTTGATGGCACAGATATTATCATTTATCTTTATATTTCCAGTGCCTATCACAATACACCAGTTTTACATACTGAATGTTATGCTTAACTGTTGGCCTGCTAAGCACTTTGCTGTATATATAAAATGCACAACCAAACTGACTTCAAAAAAGATTTTTCTAATCTTCTATCAATATAGAATTATCTAATCAAGAAGAGCTCTTTTCCTTATCTAATCAAGAAGAGCTCTTTTCCTTGTGCTATCTAAGCAATGCTTAGAGCTCCTAATGCCTGAGGTATATAGATGAACTCATATATTAAAGTAGGGGTTGCAAACTCAAACACACAGTGACCATGAAGTCATTCTAAAAAATTAAAGCAAAGATAGATATATAAAACAAGGAAGTGACAATTTGGAAACTGAATGCCAAAGCAGCATCTCTACTTGATTGTAGCCACTGGGAATTCAGGTCATGTGGCTAGATCTTTAAGTGCTCAAGAGAGGCTATCAACCCTTCTTCCTCCTCTTTTTTCCCCCTTCCCCCCTTTTTTAAATATGCGCTCCTGTATTAAATCTTGGCCACTTTCATTCTGTCATTCATCCATTCATTTTTAAACACTGTATGGGCCAAGGAAAGCATCTGCAGGATAGATTTGGCTTGTAGGGCATCAGTTTATGACCTCTAAAAAAGTATGTAACCTCTTTGACTGATAATGACAAATCATTTGGTTTGGTTCAAAGAATCTGAACATTACTTTGGTTTTTAAATTTATTTCTTGTCTCCTTCCTCAGGCTCATAGGCATACAATCCTTTCAATCTTTCAATCTGATGCAACCATATTGGCTTTCTTTTAGTTCTAGAAAGTCTCCTACCTGCTTCATTGCCTTTATAAATAAACCTTCAGCTTGAAAAGCTATCCACTTCCTCAATCCCTTCCCCTATCCTTCATGCTGTTTAATTCCTACACTGGGAAGCATTCATGATCTCATCAAGACTAGATTATGTTCTCTGTTAAACATATTTTCAAGTACTCTGTGCTCTTCCCCAAAAGCACTTGTCAAAACTATAATGAAATAACCATTTTTGTAACTAGTTGTTTTATAATTCCTTCCTTCCCTGAGCACTGAGTCCTAAGAAAGAGGGCAGAAAATGGGCATATCTTGTATATTACTGTATTCTGATCAAGCATGGCATGTGACAGATATTGGTAAATGTTTGATGAAGGAAAGAATAAAAGGGTTATTTTTCACCAGCACATAAAAAGAAACGAAATTAAGTAAAAGTTAGCAAAATCTGAACTTTTGCCCTGAGATCAAAAGAGATTTTCACTTTACAAAAAACTATGTTCTTTATTTGAACTTTGTATGTATCTCTCAACTGAGCTTGTTAACTACTCTATTCGATGACTCTAATCTTCCTATTGTGTCTACTAGATCTCTATACACATAACAAACACAGATGCACAATAATTGTATTTTGCCAAGCTGTCTTTACATTTCATTTTTTTGGCTTTATATTTAGCTATTTGTTGGGTTTATAAAAGTTTTTGCCTGTTATATTTGCTTGACAAACTTTCCTTATATTTATCAATTTGCCCAATGCCTCTCTTTATCTGATGATTTAGTATTTTAAGTATGATCTTGTCTGGCATTAATACTGTCATTCCTGTGTTCTTTTTTAACTTTCTTTTATACTCTTAGCCCAACTCATTATTTTCATCTCCTCAAACACTTTATTTCTTTACTTTCCCTTGGTGATTTTCCTGTCTCAAGGATTTTAAGCATCATATATGCTGGTGAGGATGCAGAACAACAGGAACTCTTTCATTGCCAGTAGGAATACAAAATGGTACAGACATGTTGAAAGACAGTTTGGCAATTTCTTACAAAACTAAACATACTCTTACTATATGATCTGGCAATCACACTCCTTGGTATTTATCCCCAAAAGCTGAAAACTTATGTCCATACAAAAACCTGCACACGATGTTTATAGGAACTTTATTCATAACTGCCAAAACTTGGAAGCAAACAAGATATCCTCCCATAGGCAAATGGATAAACTATGGTGTATCCAGACAATGAAATATTTATTTAGCACTAAAAAGAAATGAACTATCAAAGCTATGAAAAGACACAGAGGTACCTTCAATGTATACTATGAAGTGAACAAAGCCAATTTGAAAAGGCTACATAAGGTAGGATTCCAAATATAAGACATTCTGGAAAAGGCAAAATTGTGGAGTAAATAAAAAGGTCAGTGGTTGTCAGGGGTGGAAAGAGCGGGGAAGAGATGAATAGACAAAGCACGGAAAAATTTTAGGGCAGTGAAAATACTCTGTATGGTATTATAATAATGTATGTGTATCATCATACATTTTGTTTAGAATGTACAATCCATTGACTGTATACCACCAAGAGTGAACCCTAAGGTAAACTATGGACTTTGGGTGATTATGATGTGTCAATATAGGTTCATCCTTGGTAAAAACTGTACTATTCTGGGGAGTGCTTTTGATAACAAGGCTATACGTGTGTGTGTGGGGCTACCAGGAGGTATATGGCAAATCTTTGTACCTTCATCTCAATTTTGTTGTAAACCTAAAACTGCTCTATGAAAGAGCTTTTAAAAGATTGCTTGATTTCACAACCAAATATGGGATTTAAAAATGTCTTCTACATTAGTGAATGTGTGAGGATGAAGACCAAAGAATACAAATGGAATACATATAAAGTCAATTAACTCTTTTGAGGTTATTTTCTTTATTTGCAAAATAGAGATAATTCCCACAATCTTATATGGTCACTGAGGATTAGACACAAGGTACACAAAACACCTTGCACTATGTATGGTATGGTGGTAGACAGAGGTGGTAGTAAGAACAGCTTTAAAACTGTTATTATTATTATTAGAAAAAAGTAAAAAAAAATGACTTATATAAAAAAGTAAAAAAATATATAAGACCAATAAAATGATAAAAAAAGAGTAATAAGGCAACCAAATTAATTTAATTTTAATCTAAAAAATCAACTCTTATTGGCAAAACTTAGTACTAAAAAGTCAGCAAAGATGCATTTCACAAGTATTCAAAAGTGGCAAGGTGTTTGTGGAATGAGCCAAAGGAATTAAGTCATGCGAGATGTTTATTCTCATAGGAAGGTAAGGCTAAGGAGATGAGGAAGCTACTGAAGTAACTAAATCATCAACGAATTAGATTTAGAAATGAGTATGAGAACGAGGAGACAATACTCATAAGTTATACCTAGCAAAATAAGCAAAGCAGGAGATTAAAATGAATTTATGACCTAGAAATCTGAGAGACAGAGTATGGAATACTGTGTTCCTGGTCCATTTGGACAGAAAAAGAAAAGCAGGAAAATTGAGTAGAATATAGGAAAATGAACAGATGACAGGAAACAAAAGTTATGTAGGATGTTATGTACGCTCTTAGCTCAACCTTAAGCAGAAATAGCCTTCAAACAACATAGAATACTGGCAAGAACAGAGGTTTTAAATACAATTCTACCGCTTACTAGAGGACAAGTTTGGGTGATTTTTATTTAGCCTCTTTAAAGGTATCCTCAAATATAAAGTGAGGATAATAGTACCTTGACCCAATTAAAAATTAAATGAGACAATGTGTGTAAAATCAACGTGGAAGACACTCAATAAATAACCATTATTAATAGGCTTGAACTACATCATAATACAGTAGAAAAGTGTTTTAAAATATTAATATCAGTATTATTAGTAAATAGCACCATCCAGTGAATACCTTCTAGATGCCAGGCATTTGCTAGTTTACTTTATATAAATGTTAATCTTCACTAGATTCTTACCAGATAGATATTAACCTAAATAACTGTTTAATACCACTATGAAACATTTTCCTGTAAAAAATGTAATTATTGTCTCAACCTGGTGATATTAAGAATATAAAACATGAAATTACAATAAAGATACTGGTAGAATGAAGTAAACATTCAAAGAAAAAAGCCTTTGGCAGAAGGCCCGGGAAATATCATAGAAAACTGAAGCAAAATGAAAACATCTGGGGTGGCGATGGGAAATGAAAACCTTGTAAGAGAATATGAGAGATGAGAGTCTAAGAAAAAACCTATTTCATGTATCAGCTAGAATGAAGATTTTCTGTTATTGTTAATAAGTGTTATGTACATTACTAGATGCTTTATATTTATGTTACCATTTAATTTTCATAGCAATCTTGCAACACAGGTTTATTCATTCATCAAGAATTTATTGATTTGGATATGAGCACACAACAGAGTATACAGATGTTGCATTATAAAGTTGTGCACCTGAAATTTATATAATGTTATTAATCAATGTTACTCCAATAACTTTAATATAAAAACCTGAGTACCTACCAAGTGCCAGACATTGTGAATACAACTGTATACAAGACAATAGCGTCCCTATCCTAACCAGCTTACAGGCTATTACAGAAAGTGGACCTCTTTCAAAGAGGTTAAGCAATGTGCCTAAATTTACATAGCTAGTAAGGAACAGAGTTAAGATACGGACTCAAATCTAAAACCCATGCTCTTAACCGCTATACTTATTGCCTCAACACAATTAAAAAATAAATCCATAATGCTGACAAACTATATGAAATTATATGCCATCTCCTCAAGAAACATAAAAAACAATCACGTTACTTAAATATTTATCAAAAATTTATAAATAATTTTATTAAATTTTAATTCAATAATATTCTGTGCTAACTGCAAATGTAATATTTAAAAGATTAAAAATCTGAATATTAGTTCAGGAGAAAAATAGCTGTTACCCAAAGTTAACAACTATATTCATAGAGTTCCATATTATTTGATCTAGTTTTATTAATCACTTAGGCAATCACATTACAAATCAAGAGCTAAAGATGAAACAATAATGGATCTTTGTGGAAAGCAAAAATGTGAGCAAATTATAACAATGCCACCTATAGGACAATTAGTAGAATGCAGACAATCAACTTGGAACTTGGAAACATAATTCTTAATAACCTTCATTAGAAATTTATAGAACAGAAATTAATCATAAATAAAAACATTCAAAACTGGATCTTACTCTACACATTATAAGACTAAAAACTGACTGGACTCACTTTGTAAGTCTTCTTATGTACTACTATATTTGAAGTTTCTACAAATAGTAGTGAACACTTTCACACTTTCACACATACCAACTAGTATTAGCTGGGTCTTATCATTTATTAATATATATCTTCTTATACTCACATTCAAGCCAAACGGTTGGTATCTAATACAAACTTTACACAGAAAGCCAAAACAGGTTAAGACTAAATTAGGTTATAAGTAATCTTTCATGCCTGCAGAAAAAGCTTCTCTTTGGATATGAATTTTACAAGTATTTATCAGAATACCTAAGTTGTAAGGTAATATAAACAATATTGTATGTTTAAAGTCACAGAAAAAAAAAGAATATGAAAGTGAGAAATTCATCATTTTTTTAAAAGGATCTTGATAAGTAGCTTTTAATAAAAACTATTTACCAAAAAAATTAAAGATTACCCTAGTTACTAAATTTAGAGGTATCAAGAAATATAATGCCCTCAACTTACTCATGAAGGGGAAAAAACCCATAAAATTTCTATCTCAGAGAATAGCATCAGTGGCCCACAGAAACCAGCTTTAACTGGTACAATTACAAATCCTTTTAAAATGTATTTTTCTTTAACTCTGTCTATAGAGATATCACTGGAAAGTACCACATTCAAAAGTGGTAGAAAATCTGCCTGCTCTATCATCACTCACACTTTAAAATTCCCTTTTATCAAAGGTAAAGAAAGGTAAACCAATTTCAAAAGCTTTGCTTATTGACATTTCATCTTCTCAACAAAATTGCCATTGTACATAAAATTATCAAGCTGAGGCATAACAACCCTATCAGATAAATCAGCTATTATATATATAGGTAAAATGAACCTCAGAGAGGCGTTACCTAACTTCATAAAATAAAGAAATAGGAAAGTCAAATCCAAGACTTTCTGGAATAAAACCTAATAAGAGTTTACATTACTGTGTAGTAATACCAAATATCACAGTCGAAAGTCCAGAGTGAACCCAGAGAACTTAGAAGTGTGCTTGATACTTCCCACAGTTTACACTAGGTTAAAAGTATAATACTCGCTAATGGCCAAAGGAAAATCAAACTCAAGTTTTGTTTCACACATAGCTCTCAAGGATTCAAAAATTTCTAAGAATATATACCCAAATTGGGTAATCTCCAAAATAAGATTTAACCTGTACTATGAACAGCATGATTTTCCTTATTCAAAAATCAAACTAACAGATAAGTTTAGGTAAAAGACAAGAGTACAGAAATTATAATAAAGACCTAAGTTCTAAGAAATGGGTCAAAATCCAAGGTCATTATATAAAAAACGAGGGGATAGAAACTGGTAATATATTTAAAGAACCATATTGAGGAAAACATTCTATTTCAACAATAAAAGAGTAATCATTTGTTTCCCTTTATTAATTAAAATTTATCAAAAACAACGTAAGATTAAACAAAAAGTTTTTGAGCAGTAATCAATTCTGTACTGGTTATATTCATTTTTAACGCCTATAGCACCTGGTCTTCCTAGGATGTCTCCCATCCAAGCACTAACCAGGCCCGGCCCTGCTTAGCTTCCGAGATCAGATGAGATCGCCCATGTTCAGGGTGGCATGGCCATAGCTGGTCATATTCATTTTAGAAAGTTGGCATTTTCACTAAAGTAGCTTTATAAGCTACAGGATTTTACTCTGTGGTATAAACTAATTCTTTACTTAACTGAAGGCAAATTAAAATTGTGGTAACTGTTTTTTTGTGAGGCTACGAAATTGGAAAAGGAGTGACAATATGGATTTATCTTGGTAAGTTCCCAAGTCCTAAATCATCACTTTTGATTCTGACTTTGCAAGAACATAAAGAAAATGAATGCTCAGTAGAAGAATGACTATTTTTATGGAATGGCAAGAAGTCAGGTACAGCACTACAAGATAGTTCCAGGTGAAGAGAGTACTTTTTACTTTGCTTTGGTATTTTAACAGGATGAATGTCATCAGACTATTATGGTCCTAATGGTAATTTTGCTACAGTTTTAAGATTTTGCCTAGATTTTCACATCTCTCACTTCGTTTTCAAAATAGTATTTGAACCAGAAGCAATACTTACTTATGGAAATATCAGTAATGATATTTTACAGGAAATGAAATCTTACGTTTCAAGGGGCATATAATTCACTTTAGGCTCAAGGTAAAAATGTGATATGGGATGAATTTCTCTTGGTGGATTTGAAGGGGTTGGAGAGGCACTTAAAAATTGGCTAAGAGTATATCATTTGGTATTCAGGAAAGAATAAGATAAACTGTAAGTTTTTAAAAGATGAGATAAACCTGAACCATGGTAAAATGTAATTTATAGGCCCTGAATGACAAGATCAAAATAGGAAGAGCAACAGATAATTTCAGAGCAGTCAAAGCCAAAAACTGGAGTAGCGAGCAAAGCGACTATGGTGGCATATAGAGAAGAGGCTGGGGAATACACTGAGTCTAGGTATGACTTAAACATCTTCAAAGTTTGATTTTAACATTATAGTTAAACTTTATGATTAAACTATGATTTAAGCTTTTTCAAAAGTTGCTAAAAATAGTTAAAATATTTTATGATGAGAGAATAAGCTCAGGCAGTCTGAAAAAAGTGCAAGAACTTAGCAACAACAAAGATGTAAAGTCCCAGGCACAGATTAAAGATGTCAATGAACAAGGCAGGCATGCTACTGAGATGAGGAGTGTGGTGGTGGTGATGGTGGTGGTGATGGTGGTGGTGGTGGTGCGTGGCAATGAGCAACATTTTTCTTTGCTGAACATAATTAGAAAAGGAGTCCATTTAAATAGCCACTAGTAGCGAAGAACATAATACAGGTCATGTACCATGTAATGATGGGGGCTATGTTCTGAAAAATGTGTTGTCGTGCGAACATCACAGAGTGTTCTTAACACATACCTAAAATGATATAGCCTACTGCACACCTAAGCTCTAATGGTAAATCACCATAGCATATGCAATCTGTCATTGACCGAGATGTTGTTATGCAGCACACAGCTGTGTGCTGTGTCCATTTTTTGAAAAAGATATGAAAGTCTTGTAATTACCATTTGAGAACACTGTTTCCTGCTCTACATTAATGTGTTCTTTATCGTAAAAAAGAATATCAGTCAATAGTTTCTCAAGTTAAGCCAAATAAAAAATTAAAGCATCAACTCTAAAGTTATACAGTCAAATGTAAAAAGCTGAGAATCACACATGTCCTAAAACAATTTGCTCAATACTCATTCAAGGTCTACTTGTATGATTTCACCATATCTCAGTATCATCTATGTACCATTATTTATTTAATGTTTTCCTTTAAAATGGCTATTTGTTGCAATGCTTGGACAAATTGATAAAATGCTTATAACAAGTGTTTCTCAAGTGACACAAACTTAAATGCCCTTCAAGTTTTGCCATTATCGATTCATGCCTTCTTAGTCTTTGAAAACATTTGCATCTGTGCCATTTGAGAAGGTTTTTCTTTAACTTCTCCTTTTCCCCATGAAATTAGGAGTATAGTGTGCAACAGTCACATTTTTATGATATTTGTATCCCCTAACCCTCCCCCTAAAAAGCTACCTGATATAATAGCTAAAAAATGATGAGAGCCTGTATCTCGGAAATGGCAAAATACTATTAACATTAAATATACAAAAGAAACTTTACTGAGTTTCAAATGTAGCAATCCACTTTACCCAAAGTTTCACAATTAGTAAGTAGAAAAACTGAGATTTTAAACCAGGAAAGCTGGCTTCAGGGTCCAAGTCATTAACCACTACAGTATATTGCCTCCCTGTCACAATTCATTTTAGAATTTATAAGATAAACTAGAATATCTGAGAATAAGATTTAAAAAATAATTTTAGAAGATATCCAAGATAGTTCTGTTAATGTCTGTATTTGGCTTAGTACTATAGCGTTGATAGCTACAGACATTTTTTTGTGTGGTACTTAAAAATTCTATTCTTGTTAATACTGCAATGAATTAGAACCTGTATTTCAAAGTCATCAGAGACTTTTTCATCATGAATATTGTTCAACTGCTATGTTAGAAATAAAGTTGAGATTCTCTGCTTACGAAAACAAATGTACTTCAAATGAAAATAGCTTGTTTCCTAGGCAAGTACTTGCCACATAAAAGACTTTGCCTACTAAATCAAAAGCTCCTTTCCTATTGCAATAAGCACTGTAAACTTCATCACAGGATATATTCAAAATCATGCTTTTCAAATAAGGGTGAAAATAAAGTTTGCAGAAGCATATGGTGAGACAAGAGAAATAAAGATAATGCAAGATATAAATATATCAATGTGATTCTGACAACTGACATATGGAATGACTGCCTTTTAATCTGAAGTTATAGCTGTCTTTTTACTTTACCCTTTTAGTGTTAAAATGCTCCCTCCGTGACATAAAAGATGGTAACCTTATATTAAAATTTAACTGACTAATCTGATTAAATTCATTTAAAAAACAAAATGCTCTAAAAATTGTGGGACGTAATTGTGCCCACGATCTTTAGAGCTTTTAGTGAAACACTGGTATTAAATACCATAGCATTTCAACACAAAAATGAAGAGATGGTTTTACTCTGGCCAAGTGCTTACTGGTATTGCTGAAAGTTTCAGAGAAAGTTGTCAGTTTAATCCCAACTACAGCAATAATTTAGTAAATAACTGAAAACAGGAGTCATCTTCCAACTTAACAGAAAAACAAATTCAAACATCTAAGTGAACTTGTAATAAAGAAAACTTCTAGAAGACAATTATCTACATTTATTAGAAAACTTCATATTTGCAGAAAATATACTGACAAGAGAAATTTCACTACCTTTCCTTTTCTTCAGGAAATAGGTGGTTTGGGGGAAGAAGAAAGGAAAATTACCACAAATGAAATGACGGTGACAATTCATTTGCAATAACTGAATGCAGTCATTCCACATATATTATTCCACGGGAGATAATGATGTGGTAAAGAAATGGATATCAGATGCATTTCCTTTTAGTCTGTGTGCTATGATGAAATATGATTTCACTGACTTATAAGCTAACAGATAGATCCTTAGGGAATATGATACAAATACAAAGAATTTCTGTTGTGTTCAGTTAGCATCACTTCCACAAAAGATAAAGGCAGCTCTAGAGATCCTTAGGCATGTGTCAGCACATATTACTATGTGATAAGTTTTATATCATTCTTTTTATGTCAAAACAAAGATCAGAAAACACTTAAATGAGAATGATGAATAGAAGTGGCTATTTTTTAAAAAATCCTCTTTGGACTATAATTGAACAAAAGTTAAAGAAAGTTAATGAGCTAATAAACTCTTTCACGCTTGTAAGCCTTTGCATATTGTTAATATTAAAATGTTAATTCTCTCCCTCTGTACAGCTATGATGTAGTTTCAGTTTTTTTTTCATAAAGCTATTGTTTTTGAGAACAAATCTCCCTTCAAGAATTACTGGGGGAAAAAAGACTATTGAACCTGCACTGACCTTGGAACTTTATCTAAAAGCTTTTGGCTTATAATTTACCTAATTCGATAAAAAGAAGTATGTAGGAAGAGCTGGTACAGAAATCAAGTCAAGTGAGGTGTTCACTTAACTGATTTTGTCTGGATTAGAACAAACATCCTAAGACTAAATATTCAAAAGGAATATGTTTGTACTTCTTAAAATTTCAATATTTAAATTAATTTT
Source organism: Pteropus medius (assembly GCF_902729225.1). Taxonomy (NCBI): domain Eukaryota; kingdom Metazoa; phylum Chordata; class Mammalia; order Chiroptera; family Pteropodidae; genus Pteropus; species Pteropus medius. The sequence goes on from NW_024351073.1 coordinate 4,059,567, forward strand.
GAGCCATACCTCGGAAATATAAATGTTACTAAAGTTTATATAGATTCAATTAATGTATGTATACATTTCTAATGTATTTAAGATAAATAAAACACTTTGGGTATTTTTTCAGAACTACATTAGAATTTATATCTCTGAGAAATGTCAAACTAAATGTCCAAGAATAAAGGAATGATTGTATACAGGGTTATAATATACAAATGGTTGATGGATCGTACCCTGGAAAACACTACCTAATGCTCTTTTAAATGTAAATAATATAAATTTTAAAAAAGAAAGAAGAACTCCGAGGAAACCCCCTTTTAAAAATCTCAAGAAAGTTTTAAGTTAAAATAGCATTTAAAAGTAGCTATCATTAAAATTAAAATGGCAAAGCAAAATCTCAAAACCCTATAAGCTCTCTCCACGATATACTTTATAATTGGGCAAATTACTAAACCTCTCTCAAATTCAGTTTACATTTACTATATAGTTTTGAAGGTAACAAATAAAAAATGGATTATGTGAGAAATAGTCAATATAAAACAAGTCACTTCTGGGCACTGAAAGTGATATATAAAATTTCCTACCATTTAACAAGCAGAATTACAGCAACAATGCCCACTGTCCACAGGTTTAAAGACTACCTACACTCAATATTCCTTAAGATGAACTACAAAATATGACAGACATTTACTGCTCACCAAATATTCGTGTGCTCTCCACATGTCCCAGATTCTTATCAATAGGGCAAGGCCATGTCTGGTTCTGGTTAATGGGCTATGAATGGAAGTAACCTGTGTGTCATTTCATGGATGAAATATTTAAGAGCCAATGGAAGGCTCTCCAGCTTTTTCTTTCCCAGTGGTGGTCACTGTGTAGGACTAATGTTCCAGATGTGTAGTTACACAATGTCAGACACCCCATCAGTCTGGCTTCTTGAGCTACGAGGTAGAGCAGATCTCTTCCCTGACAAACTGTTCGATAGGTAGTGTGAGCAAAAATAAATCTTGTCTGTGGAAAGACTGTAGTGTTAACCACCCTAGTCTAATACTGGGTTTATTGATAATAGATTGTTATAATTCTGGTCCACTTACTTGGTTTCAAAGAGAAGAAGCCCACCCATGATAAACCAGTTACTTTACTGTCTTAACTATATCCCATAATCAATGGAGAAAAGCACAAATATGTAATAAATACAATCTTTAACTTTTAATATGCAACCATATTAAAAGTTTAAGAAACTACACTTTTATAAAAACACATTTCGCTTAACTAAAAAACTCTCATAATACAAACCCACATTTCTTTTATACCTTATTTTTGTTTCACCCCTTTCTCTCTAAACATGTACACTTTTTTTGTAAGCTAAACCACTTGAGTTAGTTACATGACACTTAACTCAAAGAAAAAGGACATTCTCCTGCATAATAAATTTTCAGCCTATATTCAAATTTCCCCAGTTATCGCAATAATGTCCTCTAAAGAGGCAATCCAGAATCATTCAATTAATTAAGGGTCACACTGTATTTGGTTATCATGTCTCTTTTAGTCTTCTTTAAACTAGAACAGCTCCTTATCCTATGTTTTTAATCTTTTAAGACACTGATAATTTTGAAGAGTTAATGCCAATTATTTTGCAGTCTTCCTCAATTCGAATTGCTTTTTTCCCTTGTGACTAGATTCAGGTTAAAAGAGATTGTGTTTTTAGAATAAAAAAAATTACAGAAAGTTAACCATAACAAATCTTGGCTAGTGGGAGATCACAGAAATCACCGAAAAAAGGAATGGATTTTTAAAAAATCTACAATACATACTCTCTGGGGCAAACATTAACCACTCTAACTTTGGACCTGCATGCTGATGACTGTCAGTCCTGACCCTTCCTAAACTGCTCTCCTGAGGCTTATGTAACCAACCAACTGCTGGACATCTTCAACAGGCTGTCCTAGAGACAATTCAAATTTAACATGCTCAAACTCATCTCAGCCACAAAATTGAATGCTACTCTTTTCTCTTATGTTCCTTCTCAAATTTAAGTATCAGCACTTCATTCAATCTCTAAAGCCTCGTCAAGATGCTTCCCTCTGCCTTACCCACATCAAATAAGAACAAAAAACACACCAATGTAATCTGTATTTCTTAATCCATTTTCTTCTATCCTACTATACTGCCACTGTTCTAGAATTTTAGAACGTTTTTTACTAGACTCTTGCAATAGCCTAACTGGTCCCATCTTCCAGTTTTACCATCTCTAGATATAGCTTCCTCACTGTATGAGACTAACGTATTTAAAACATAAATGTGATCAAACAATTCACCTCAAAATCTTTCCATGGTTCCCCTTCAAGAACAGAATCAAGTTCAAACTCGGCACTGCCTATAAGGATTTACAAAGTTGACTGCCTATCTATATCTCCAATCGCTTCTTGACTTGCACTTGATGCTTTTTTTCAGTTACAGTGCTTTCCTAACTGGACATCATCTTTATAATTTTTGCTTTTTTCCTTGGTGGCAAAAGACATTCCAAGGAGGTAGAAGAACAATGACATCTCAAGTTCATTAACTTTTTTGTATGTAAATTTAACAATAGTTTGATCAGGAAATATTTGTTTAGCCTCTACATTGTGTGCAACGCATTTCATTAAGTACTGTGAGAAATACAAGTTACATGTATTCTGCTCTAGAAAGAGTTTCCAGTAGAATGCAGTCTTTTAAGATAAACATAATTACAGGTAGGCAGAAAAGTACAAGGATCACAAACAAGATCCAAGAAAGTTCAGAGGAGGGAGAAACTAAACATTTTTATTGGGGTATACTCTCCATGGCTATAAGTACATAACACAAAACTACTTTTGTAAGCACATTTAAGATAATAGTACTAATCCTGACTATCATGTGCTCAGAAGGCATTGCTAAGCATGGAAATGGAATAGGCTGAAGCTGAAAGGAGACTAGTTTCACAGCCTACTGTAATAATCCAAGCATACAGTAATGAGGATATGAACTATGATAAAAACAATAACAACAACAAAGGAATATATGGGAAAGATGTTTTACAGGTGCATCAACAACTGAAGTGAAGACGACATGGGAAGAAAGAAATAGTCAAAGTATGACAAATTTTGAGCATAGGGTGTCCATGATGACAGTGCTGCTTATTGCCCCATTAGTTACTAGATCTTTTTCAAAGTCTTTTTGGGTAGAGATTCAAGAGGAAGCCTTTTCTATTAAGTGCAATTGGGTTGTCTAAAGAAGGAAATGAAAGTAAATGATAGGGGAACCAACTGTGTGCTAGAAGAACAAAGAAAGTATTACTGTCTCTTTCTCAATATTTGAAAATCTTGGTTTTACTTTTTAATTTGTTTAAACAATGAAAAAACACATGTCTCACACATGCACACACACATTTTAATTGCAAAACTAGAATCATACTAATCATACTGTTCTAACTTGCCTTTTCCCCCTTTAATGATATAGTTTGTTAACTTAGCCAGTCTATAGAGCCCTACTTCCTTAAAAAAAAAAAAAAAGATGCACAGTATGTACCATAAACTATTTAACCACTATTTATATTTAGTTAGGTGGGTGGGGTTTTTTGGTATTTTTTTTTGGTTGTTGTTTTTGTTTTGTTTTTTACTTCTATTTATTTATAGTTTGCTATTACCAATAATATTGCAAATGCACATCCTAATGTGAGTATTTTAGCCTTGTGCAGTGGCAGTATCGTAGCCAATGAGATTTATCTGAGGCCTGATTATTGCTAATTGAAACTAAAACGTGCGTTTTATGTTCTCCAAGGTTTCTACAGACTAGATTCCTTGAAGTGGGGTTAATGAGAAATGGGCATGTGCATTCTAAATTTTGACTGACAGAGTAGTGCAAAATTATCCACCAAAAATGTAGCAAGTCCTCTCCTGTACTTCTCTAAGCCATCGATTGTTGGAATGAAAGAAGAAGACCCAAATCCCTCCCATTTGTTTCCCTAATAACACTGAACCCTAATCCTTACCATTCACATCCAGTGTGACGTTTCAATCTAAACACTATAACATGAAATTAACATCAAAAGAATAAAATCTATTTCTGTTTTTAAAATAGCTGCATTCTAACTAAACCAATGCATCCTTAATGGAAGGTGGTACTCATCAACCCACAGATAACTGTGAGGGCATTTTTTGATTAATAACATTTGAAGGCTGCAACTGGCAGTAGTGAGTAGGACACTAAACCACTGAACAGTCCAGCACAATGAGTGTCTTGCCCAAAATGCCAATAGCACTTATTCACCTTTGGTTGGGAAATACAGAACTAGACAATTGAGGTATGCTGCTCAGGTTCGGTTTTAAGAAGTCTGGAAAAGCAGTCAACAAGGTTGAAGTGGGGACACAGTAACAATTTCAGGGTGAGATACACATTAAATAACAGCTCTGTGAAGTATTTGCAATAGTACATATTTCTTTTCCTTTACCTCCTTCCTTAGGTAAGGCTTCAAGTTTCTAAACCTGTATCTATTTACTTCTGAATTTCTCTGCTTAAACTTTTTACTATTGTGGCTTACTGGTACAGTAAGCTCTCCAAGATTTAATGCACATGTTTGGCAGTGGCTGTATTATTTTGGATGCGACCTTGGAGACTAAAAAGAAGCTGAAACCAGAATTTATTTTTTAAAAGATATCCACATTTCTTCAGATATTTCTGAAGTAATAACTTTAATATCTTTCTATTTCTTAAATCGTAATTTCCTTATGGTTCTAATTCTATGTTCCCTATACAGTACCTAGACAACAATTGTACTACATACCAGGTCAGCTTAATAAATGTTAAATAAAAGGCTGGCTTTAATAATAGAAAATTTAAAAGCAAATCTCAATAAAGACTGGTTTCTGATTTAGAAAACTTCTATAGAACACAGTCTAAAGAAGGCCAAAAACAAAAACTAAACATACAGAACATATAAATGAGGTTCATTTACCCAACAGAGGGCTATCATATGTAAAGTTAATTTAGACACAACTGATTTTCTTTTAGTTGAAAACACAGTCCGTGAGAGTAAAGAATTTTTAGGCAAATATAAAAGCATTCTGTAATCACATCCCCTTACACTCAAATTAGGACATTTCAAAAAATTCTCCTTTAGCATGTAAACATTTTACATAGTAGCTGTTGAAGTATGTATAATATTTTTGTATTGTACTGCAATATTAATCTTTGTGTTAATCATATTGCCTTTCAAAAGGTTGCATCATGCCACCATGAATGTATCGGTTTTGCTGTGCCTTGTCAGCACTGGATATTAGTTCTAAAACACTTCTTTTGGAGAAAAGTAGGTACCCTCTTGGCTACATGTAACATGTCTTATCAGAGTTGTTTCAGATTTAAAAAATATTTTTTCAACTGTTCATTTACAATTTGTACTTTTATTTGTGTAAATTATTCTTTGCCCATCTTTCTACTGAAATCTAGATGATTTTCATATGAACTGTCAAGTATTCAGTTATTACCTTTCAGGCTTGTTCTTCAGAGGTGTTTTTGAGAAGTCAAAGGCTTTTTTTCTTATCATAAAGGTAATATATACACATTATCAATATTTTAGATGGCAGATCAAAGAAGTACCTATAATCTTGTCTCCCTAATGTAACTACAATGTTTGGGCATGTTTCCTTATGGTCTTTTCTGAGCAAATGCATTTCAGTTTTAGTCATATTGCTCCCACAATATTTTGTTTTACCTATCGTGGGAAAATGTATATTTCAGAAAACACTTCTGAAAGCTTTAACTTTCACACGGAGTCTTACACAAAGCTTTAATTATTATTTAATTTCAGGTAGCTACTAATTTTATTTTTCGTATCATTTAACTGAGTTTTTCATAATGAACATGTATTACACTTTGCAGGAGTGTCACTAGGGTTAAAAGAGAAAAAGTATAACTAACGAACTCTCCTGCAATTATGAGACCAAGAGCAGAATATAGTTCTTTTTGAATAAAGACATCACAACAACTACAGTTTACCTAGGAAACTTAGTATTCCAAAACCTTGCTACTTTAAGCATGGAACACAGACCAGGAATATCACTCCATCTAGGAGTTTGTTAGAAATGCAGACTCTCAGATCCTACTCCAGATCTACTGAATCACACTGCATTAAAAAAGATGCTCAGTGAGCAGTTCACAGCAGTGCTTCTTAAACTTGGCTACATATATGAATCACCTGGAAAATGTAAACAAGTACATATATACCTTGGGTGCCATTCCTGGAAATACCGATTTCACTGTTAGGAGTAAGGGCTGGGAATCAAGATTTTCAAAGTCACCCTCCAGATGATTTTAATGTGTAGCAAAGTTTGAAAACCATAGCTTCAGAATGCAGACAGGTGGAATTGACATTGCACCAGTCACCACCTTTGCAAAGAAATACACCACAGCTTTTTTAGCACTACTTTAAAACTCATTCATGTTTCTTGAATCAATTTTCCCACATTAAGACGGTACTTATAAAGCTATCATTCTTTCAAAGAACAGGAAGGTCAAGGTTCTAGAAGATATTCAAAATCTAGCATTCTTCAATTTTATGCCCTTTTCTCCTATACTCAGATTGAGAAATCACTAAGTATTAATTGTACTTTCTACTGAAGACTTAGTGAGAAAGATAACTACATTCAGACAAAATAAAAACTCAGGTTACAACAAAGTCAATTAATTGTTTTATTTGATCAATGTGGGTGGTTAATTTCAAGGAAATTTTTACGGGGAAAAGTCAATACATGGTGTTTTGTAAATCAACAATTTTAAGATACTAACAATATGTAAAACAAAATTCAGTTAATAGAAATAATTTTTTTTTAAAGAAAGGAGAAAACATTAGGTCTGAAATTATATTAAAAGATTAAGTAGGAGGCCCATAGGCTTCAGCTTCTAAGATTATTTTAAGAACACTAATGAAGTTATACAATCTTGTAGTGTATAATGGGCACCCGTGAGCCAGGGGTGAGACTCTGATGACTTAAGCCCCGAATCACTTTACCAGTGTAAACAGATTTCCCATGGAGCAAAACCTGGAACTAAATGGAGCAGGATCAGGTAGAACCTTGGTTTCTTGATATCTTACTCTGCCAAAGAAGTAATTTACTGAATAACTTTTAAGTTGTTAGTGGAGATGGAATCAGAGTGGATAGCACACTGAAAACTTTGCAGCCAATAAGATATATTTTCATTGGTTCATTCAATGAACACAGGCAGAAATAATTTTTTAAAAGCTAATGTATTAGTAGTTTGACAGAAAAAGTCAGTCTTAATAAAAAGACTAATAAAGCAACACAATGATTTTAACAAGATGAAAAATTATGCAAACAGCTCCCAAGATTATGCCTAACATAAAATAAATTCTTGTTAGAATTAGTGCTAATAGAGTCACAAAATATAATATTAGTATCACTTGTCATTATTTAAAATTGTTTGGGAGATCTAAAAATGCAGTTCCTTTATATATTTCGTGAATATTTAATCTGTAGAGGTAGACTGACAGTAGCATTTATTTTAGGTTTGCTGTTTCACTCATTTACCTATCATGACACACTATAAATTGATGTAGCCATTGTAGGTTAATATGTTCTAATATAAGGTAAGGCATGACTGTTTTCCCCTCCCCATTAATTGTTTTCAAATTCTTTTTGAAAAATTACAGAAACATTATTTCAAATTTCCCCAACATCTCAGTGAAATTTTGATTGTCAATATATTAAACCAATAAATAATTTACAAGTAGGCATATTCAGAATAGTTTCTTTATTTGCCTTCAAAGGGCTCCTGGTACTTATGCCCTTGTAGTCTCTTCCTCCTGAGTGTGGGATGGAGCTAGTGACCTTTTTCTAACCAAAAGAACACAGCAAAAGTGATGGCATTTCACTTCTTAGGTTATTGCTTCTGTCATTAGTACCCTCTCTTACTCTAAGGGAAATAAGCTGCCATGTTGGGCGCTGCACCACAGTGAGGTCTGTATGAAAAGGAACTTAAGTCTCTAGCCAATAACCAGTGAGAGCCTGTAGCCCACCAACAGCAAAGTGAGTAAGCTTGGAAGCAAATCCTTTGCTAGTTGAGCCTTGTAACAACTGCAGTGTCCACTGATGCCTTGATTGTAGAAAGACTGTATGTAGCCTGGTGAGACACCCAGAGTTTAGCAAGCACCAAACTAAGGTGTACCCAGATTCCTGGCCCACAGGAACTGTGAGATAAAAATGTTTACTGTTTTAAGCTGCTAAATCTTAAAGTAACTAGTTATATAGCAACAGATAACTAATACAGTTTTTGAAAAAGTTCCTAGGAATCATTTAATTTACAGTACCATAGCTCCCTCTTATCCGCAGGGAAAATGTTCCAAGACCCCCAGTAGATGCCTGAAACTGCAGATAGTAACCAAACCCTATATATACTATGTTTTTTCCTATACATACATATGATAAAGTTTAATTTATAAATTAGACACAGTAAGAGATTAACAATTACTAACAAAATGGAATTACAATACACTGTAATAAAAGTTACATAAATGTGTTATCTCGCTCTCAAAATATCTATAGAACTGCACTCATCCTTCTTCTTGTGATGATATAATGATGATAATATATCTACGTGATGAGATCAAGTGAGGTGAATGACGTAGGCGTTGTGACATAGCATTAGGCTACTACTGACCATTTAATAATATGTGAGGAGAATCAAAACGATTATGGATTTCTTTTCCCTTCTTCACAATTTCACAGAGAAGATTCATTCTTATTGTAAATTTTAGCAACCTCAGCATACGATTTCTTTTCCTTCCTTATTAAGTCAAGAACTTTCACCTTTTCACTTAAAGAGAGCAAGCACGTTTATGGCTTCTCTTTGGCATATCTCAATTGCCTGCATTACCACCCTAGAGCTTTGGGGTCATTATTAAGCAAAATAAGGGTTACAGATAGCATGTACATCGTGGATATGCCTGGAGAAAGGGTTGATTCATGTCCTGGGTTGGACAGCATGAGATTTCATCATGCTACTCAGAATAGTATGTAATTTAAAACTTATAAACTGTTTATTTCTGGAATTTTCTATATAATATTTTAAGACCACGGTTGATGGTGGGTAACTGAAACCACAGAAAGAACCACAGGTAAGGGAGAACTGTTGTATATTAATAGATTAATAAAATTCCTTTTGTACAAACTAACATTATAGCATTATCCTATTTATAAGCAATTCTATTCATATTATCTCTACTGAACTTCATAAACAATCCTAAGTGGTGTGTGTAAGAGCAGATATAATTCTGACTTATATCCTGTATTTAAGGATCCTAGCATTTAATCTAATATGTTCCTTTCTATACTTAAATTCTTAAACAACCTGTTCATTCCTAGACATCTGGCTTATCTATGATATATCTTTTATTAAGCTTTTTACTTTCTTAAAAAATTTTTCCCAAAGGATAAGGATGTCAGAGAACTTTCTTAGAAAACCCTAGCAGTAATCTTGAAATGCTATAGTATCTCCTCAATTATTAATATTTCTGAAAGAAATCAGCCTAGAGGAATTATTTTTCATAATCTAAGGAGTAGCCTAAAATCACACAGCAAGTGATATTAAGAGGACAACACTGAAATAATGTACCTCAATACTCACCTACAAGTCTATTTTTAGCTTGTATATATGAATTCATTCAGCTCAAACATTTAGTGAGCACCTGAAATTGTACTTAACATTGAATTTAATTGAGATGAATAAGACAGAGTATACCACTGCTCTCTCTCCTGACCTATCAAGGATTCTCAAGCTAGGGAGAGAAGATAATTACAATATAATAAGTATTATGATGAAAATCAAAGGAAAAAAAATGGGAAGATAGTAGAGAAAGGAACAACAAATCTCCTAAATGAGATAAGAAGGCATCACAGAAAACACGAACTTATGTTGGAATTTAAAGACTTGAATAGTAGGAAGCTGCCAGGTACCCTGCTAGATATAGGGAAAATGGTAGTCCACGGAAAAGGAATAAGTTATGCAATACAAATTAGATTTGTATGGATTCCTTCCAGAAGGTTCATGGCTAAGAGTAATAAATCAGGCTCCTACAACCTGATTTATTCACTTAAGATTATGCCTGGCACTTCTGCAATACTTGAGTCCTATGTTAGGAAATACAAATAAAGTAATAAACATGATATTAAGTTCCTGATCTCAGGGAGCTTAGAGTCTAAACTGAACTTAGGAGGAACATGCATTCATTTTAATTATGCCAATTTTGAAATGCTTATAGGATTTCCCTCTCTTAGTCTTTGGGCGATTCATACTTTTCTAAGCATCAGTTTCCTAACTTGTAAAGTGGGAATAATTTCATATGTATATCTCGAAGGATTGTAGCGGGGATTAAGTAATGTAAGTAAAATATTCAAAACAGTGAGTTCAATAAATATTAGCCATTATTGCTATTCCTATTATTGTCATTTCTAAGAATAAGGCAATTAATTTAAGGGTTTTTAGTGAAGAATTCTTCTGTTTCCTAAATCATAAAGAAGGAACAGAAAATGACTCCTTTCTGTTTAGCTACTTCTAATACAAAAAGTAATAACGCTATTATCAACTAAGGCATTAAGTACCACTAGTCTGTCATAATGCCCCGCCCCCCAAAGGTACTGAATACTACACTTGATCTATCAGCAAAGTCTCTGATGATACAATCTAGGATTGATTTTATTTGAGTACTACCAGGATTTTAAACTGTGTATATGTGTACTTAAGTAATATTCAATAACTGAAGGAGAAAGCCCCAAATCACTTTAGGCCTAAAATATAAAAAATAAGAATTAAAAATAAGAAGCTGATATACACTGGAAGGGACTGTCTGAAGGGCATGAAAAAAGAAACCTACTGTTATTGATGGAAGAGGAAAGAAAAAAAGAGGTATCCTGAAATGAAAAATAAATAATCATAGAAAGGGTAACTCGGGCTTAAAACTGACAAAAGTTCACAAAATCAGGAGCCAAACATGTCTCTGACCTAAGATGTAGGAAGCAATCCTTTGGAGGTAGTCCATTATCAGTTATTTTAAACCTACTTAAAAATTCATTTTTAAAAGGGCACATCATCATCCAGTGTTGGATGATTTCTTTAAGCTAAATTTCTTTCTATGAAATGCTACTGTTCTAAATTCAACAAATCAAACTAAATACAAACATTTTCACTGAATTAGAGATTCCCCAAGAAAGGTATAATATTAAAAGAATGGGCTAATCCTTTGATTTCTAGAAGCAAAGATTTGAGATTTTTCTGAGGTAAAATAAAAATTCAATTAAAAACTCTGCTTTAAATCTTATTTAATAGTTATTTATAATTTAAGGATCCAAGGAATATTATATATAATATTATCAACCTGGTGAAAACTCAAAAGGAGTGGAGAAGCAGTATTAGTACAGCAATTAAGAGTTCAAGACAAGTTTTCAGAATCTAAAAAACTTGGATTCAAATTCTCTTTCCTCCTTTTTCCTCTTGACTTCCTGAGCTTTGTTTCGTCTCATATGAAATGCAAATAATATCTACCCCATGAGATTTTTTCTGGGTATTAAATATGATAATAGATAAAGTATAGAAAGCTTTTTTTGAAATGTTTGTTTTAAAAAGGAGGGCAGGAAGAACTACCCTCCCAGTCATCTTTTTATCTATTACAACACCTGAAAGTGAATGGTAAGAACAACATTAATGAAAATGGAAGCTAAAACTTATTAAATAAGCATCTTTTTAGGGCACTTTTGCACTTGTTTAGTCTTTGATGATCAACAAACACATCATAAGCTAACTAGAGCATACCTGTTCATTTTCCTAATTGCTAGTGAAGCTGGTTCAATTTTAGGTTCAATTCTGACTCAGATTAAAAAACAGAAGTTTGAAGTTGAGGAATAATAATCCATTATCACTGTTTCCTCTTGTTCCTAATCAGTAGATATATTTAAATCATAATACTGTCTGTTAACAAAATACAAGTTATTAATTTTGCCTCCTTGCCTTGTCTCTCTTTTTCTAATTCCCTTTTACCCTCCTTGCCTAATCATTATCTCCACCCGCTTCCACCTGGACAACTCAAGCTTTCCAGATGGATTACTGAAAATCACTTCAATTAAGTGGAAGATGAAGACTTTAGAAATTACTGACCAATAAAATTTGTTTTGCATCCATATGTACACATTGTTAACATTAGCATTTATTTATTCCTGCAACAAACATCTGAGATGACTCTTACTACTGGTAAAGTAAAGCACATTGTTTATGTAATAAACCTCAATTTTTAATCCTATACTACAGCCAGATAGCACTAAATGAAAACTTTGATATAATGTGACCACAACTTTTCTTCTGAGTTGTGTAATGTTATTTCTCATATGTGTACAAGTTTTTTCAAGTCACAAAGGATTGGAAATATAGGAAAAATTCCATCTTGTAATTACTACTGGCACATTGTATTTGGAAGGCTGGAGAAGGGCAGAATGAACCATACTGAAGAACAAACATAAATTGTCCCTAAGCCAAAAAAAGAAAAAAAAAAAGAAGTATGAGTTAGAACTAATAGAGGAGTTCAGCAAGGTTGCAGGGATACATGACCAACCAATACATAAAAATCAATTGTACTTCCATACACAAGCAATGAACAATCTAAAAATGAAATTTAACAACTATTCCATTTACAACATCAAAAAGAATACTTACGAACAAATTTAACAAAAGAATTGCAATAGTTGTACACTGAAAACTACAAAATATTCTCAATAAAAGAAATTAAGACTAAAAAAAGAACATCCATGCTCATGGACTAGAAGACAATATTGTTAAGATGGCGATACTTCCTAAATTGATCTATAGATTCAACATAATCCCTATCAAAATTATAGCTGCCTATTTCACAAAAATGGACAGGGTGATCCTAAAATTCACATGAAAATGCAAGAAATCCAGAATACCAAAACAATCTTGAATGAGAAGTTGGAGGACTCATACTACCCATTTTCGGCTACAGTAATGAAGACAGTGTGGTACTGGCATAGGTAAGACACATAGATGAATGGAATAAAATTCAGAGTACAGAAATACTCTTATATTTACACTCAACTAACTTTTAGCAAGGGTGCCAAGACCATCCAACAAGAAAAGAATAGTCTTTCAACACTTGGTGATAGCACAACCAGAGTCACATGTAGAAGAAATGAAGTTGAATCTCTACCCCAAGTCACATGTAAAAAATTAACATGAAATGAGTCAGAGACTTAAATGTAAGATCCAAAACTAAACATAGCTCTAAATCTTCTTGACCTTGGATTAACAATAGTTCCTTAACCATGACATCAAAAGCACAAGCAACCCAGGAGAAAAATAAATCAGACATCATCAAAATGAAAAGCTTTTGTGCCTCAAAGGACATTATCAAAAAAGTGAAAAAACTCACAGAATGGGAGAAAATATTTGTGAATCAAATACCTGATAAGGGACTTGTATTCAGAATATTCTAAAAACAAAATTTAAGAACAAAAACCAGATAATCCATTTTAAACATGGATAAAAGATTTGAATAAACATTTCTCCAAAGAAGACATATAAATGATCAATAAGCACAGGAAAAGATGCTCAATATCAACAGTCATTAGAAAAATGCAAATAAAAGACAGTGAGATATTGCACACCCACTACTATGTCTATACTCTGTTGACAATAACAAGTATTGGTGAGGATGTGGACAAACTGTAAACCTCCAACACTGTTAATGGAAATGTAAAAATCATGCAGCCACTTTGAAAAAATCTGGCAGTCCTCAAAAAGTTACACATAAGCATATGACCTAGAAATTTCACTCCTATATAGCTATCCAGAGGAACTGAAAACATATGCTCACACAAAAACTTGTAAACAAATGTTTATAGCAGCATTATTCATAGTAGCCAAAAGGTGAAAACCACCTACATATCTATCAACTGACAAAAGTTAGGTGCAATGAGGTACAGCCACAATAGACTATTATTTGGACATAAAGAGGAATGAAGTACTGATACATGCTATGATATGGATGAACAAGTGAAAGAAGCCAGATACAGAAAGGCCACATTGTAGAACTTTACTTATATAAGCTTAAAAAGTCCACAGCAACAGAGGGTAGATTAGTGGTTGCCAAGGGCTGGTGGAAGGGAAACATAAGTGAGTAAGGACTAAAAGGCATGGGATTTCTTTCTTGGGTGTAGAAAATGTTCTGAACAAGTGATAATAGTCGCACAACTTTGTGAGTATACTAAAAACCATTTAATTTTACCACTGTACACTTTAAAAGAGTGAATTTTATGGTTTGTGAAAATGTGAGATGTTTTTTCAAACCTTTTCAAACCAGTTCAGATGAGCCACATAAGTTATCAGTAATCACTTCCCAGGAGCCTACTCCAGGCAAGACACTTTACCAGATACTACAGACCGATCCTACCCTCAAAGAGTTTATAATCTATAAATAATGTGAAAATGAAACGAAATAAACTACAGCTTGATATAAAATAAGAATGTGACAAGTCAATGTATAACATATAACTAATTCCTGTACACAGGTATGTATTAGAAGAGGAAAAGCTCACAAGAACTGAGGCAGAAACAAAGGGCAAAAGTATAAGCTAAAAACAAAACGCTGGTGATTCTGATATGTTAACCCTCCCTTCATCACCACCAAAAAACGTAAAATCTTGACAGAAAGAAAGTAGGATTTGGATAGATGAAGAAAAAAGGAGGTAAAGGCTTTGATTAAAAGGTGTGAAGCAGGAAAATACAAAATGAGTTATCAAAATATAGTGGGTATAACTATATATTGTATATATATCTATACTGTCATATTTAGCAGTACAGTACGCCACCTTTGGACACATAATTAACTTTAAATATTAGAAATGAGTTAAATCAAACTCCTTGTATAGTTATTATTTGGGATACCTCATTTGATCTGGGGTATACAGTCATCAATCAAGCTGAATTATGAAGATGTACTTATATTTCAATACCAGATGAACTTGAGATGATTTGACTACTTTTTATTTCTTACTAAATATTTTCCTTAGTAATAATTCATTATAAATGTCACAAATTAGAAGATTTTCATTTAGGATATACTTAACAAGAATATCTTTTTCATCAAATCACCAACTGGAAAGGTAGCTGTCAACTAATAAAAATAAAAATATTTCCTGAAGACTTATTCTAAATGTATAGCATACTTCTAAGCATTTTACATGTTACTCTTAAGCAATGTGTAGCTAGCATATACAAGACAATGCAATTTAACTTTTGAGTAAATTTTTTAAACATAAATCACCCTTAGGAATAGATTAGTCAGGTCATAATTTTTTATTTTCTTCTAAGTATTGTTGCTAATTTATATTTGATCATTTTACTTCAATTTCCTCACTAATGCTTTTGCCAAATTCATTTATAATATGTGCTACTCTAACTTCTTTCTTTCCTCAATTCTGCTACGTCCTCTCTGGTATCCAACAACTTCCCTCCATTCTTCAGAACTCAACACATCTCTCCATTCTATTTCTATTTTTAATTCTAATTCACTAATAACTGCTCACCGTGGTTCCTTGCTCCTTTACGCCTCACAGATGATGTTTTTATGGAATAAAAAAAAAACAGAGGGATCTTTTAGGCAGCCATATAAAATTTGGGAGGTTGAAAAAAAGTCCTAGTATTGAATGCCTAGAATTCATTGCTGAGCACACAGTAGTCATTCAATTAACTCCTGTAAAATGAATAAAAAGCCTAAAACCACCTAAAATAGAAACTTATAAACTTACATCTCCAGAAAGGATTATGTTTGAAAAAATTCACTTAGGTGATGATATGTCACTTCTTTAATGAAAAAAACTAAACAAAAAAAGTACATTTGCTTAGATGTACTTAGATCCTAGGAAAGCGCTAATTTTCATTTTGACATTCTGATACCTGATCAATTATTGTTGATAAATCAGTTTGAACCTTTATAATTATTTGGGCGTGATACTTTTGAAAAGCTACTGCCATTTTTAATTATTCTAAAAGTAAACCTATAATTATACTTATAGAGATAATCCCCTCATGAGCAAAGTAACATAGTTCTCACTGAAAGATCTCATAATGTTTATGGATTTAATATAAAACTAACTAAAGAAGCGGTGTTCAGATTAAGCTAGATAAACAAATACACCAGGAAGACCTACGGAAGAGCCTTGTACAATAGAAAACAGTCATATGAGAACATTTATTTTGTTATTCTAAGTTCATAGTAATACTGTCAATATACTGGAAAACAAAGCCTCAAAAAAATGGTATTATCTTCTTCTAGTAATTTAAATCAAGCAAGATTAAAAAAAACAAAAACAAAAACAACCACATAATATCTACCATACAGATTGTTTGGCGAGATCTTCCAGGTCAGCCTTGAAAGTAATTTTCAAATAACTATTAGCATTTACAACAATTTGACTGAGCCACTAAATTTCTCAATATCCATCCTGTCCAAAATGGGAAAAGTGATACAGTATTTGGTAGACTGTATTCTTATTCATAGGCAGCCAAAGTCATTTAACATACGTTGGCTTTAAAAGCTATGTGCTAATTCTAATTTGTATATCTATACTAGGACTATAATAAATGAATGTTATCTTGGACATTCTCAGTTGAGGTAATAAAGGAATCCTAGGATTTAGACATGGTTTTAAAGTTAAATTTTATATATCCTTTTAAAAGTCTACATAGATTCAGAAATGTGTTCCTCATGAAAATAACCCTCTAACAGACCAATACATAAGTATATCCTTCGCCAAAGAAAAGCCTAATGTCTTCTGAGCTCCAAGAACCTGAAGCATTTAAACTCCCATATCCACCATACACTTGGATGTCCCATAGGTCGGTTAAGCTCAACATGCCTAAAAGTGTAGTGTAAGCTCCTTCCTTTCTTTCACATCCTCACTGTCCAATTCTTATAACTTTCACCTCCTATATTCCTAATTTAATAAATGGAACTTCCATACTCCAAGGCCCACAAGGATGAAACTTGAGAATCTAGTAGGCATACTTGACTCTTTTCATCCTCCATTACTCAATCTACCTATATATAAACACCAAACTGTATCTCGGATATTTCTTTAATACTTGTTATGGGCTTCCTCCTTCATATTCACACTGTCTTAACTGAGGACCTCATCAATTTCTAAATGGCCTCCCTAGTCTCCTTTTTTCCACCTACTATCTCTAAATCGCTGCTAAAAAATATTCTTCAAATACAAAACACATTAAACAACCTTCTTGGTTCCCCAATACCTTTAAAATAAAACGTAAGCCCCACCCATTTTCTGTCACTCCAATTAGTCCTATATCCCAAAGAAGAAATGTAATTCAAATTCATTTATTCAACTATTGTTTGCCAAGTGCTTCCTACGTGCAAGTCACCACAGAGACTCAGTAATCAGACAGGGTTCTTCCATCAGCCTTTGTAAACTGCCTTTAGATTGATCTCGTTTTCTCAAAAACACAGTAATTTGCACAAGAGGAAAATATAGCACCTATTTCTTTAGTTATAAACTTCAGATATAGTGAAGAAAATGTTTGTTTTTCAAGACAGCATCACATTTTAAGACGTCCTTCATGAAAGAGATATTCAGGTTATTTAAACCAATAACTCTAAGCAGACCCATCTGTTCAAACTGGGGAGTGAAGGGGACAACTTCTTATTCTAAAGAAGAAACACTGGAAGGTTACACAAAGCCACGAGCAATAATTTCCAAACTCACAAACAAGTAATACATATCTGACTCTTGCAATGAAAGCACTTACATGCCTAGCAACTGAATGGTATCACAGCCTACTGCATTTGTTTCTTCAGTTTTGCGTTATCTGTAAGAAAAATGAGTTATTGAAATGAACTTGTTTCACAGTCAATTAAAAAGCTCTTCCTCTACCTTTCCCCTTCTACATTCACATTTTCTTCTCAACTCAGACCGTGCTCCTGAACACATAAAACACACAGTACTGAAATGAATGTACACATCCATGAAGGCTGAGTTAAAACTGTTCTAAGTGATATACTGGGCAGTAAGTCAGAAGCCCTAGATTTTAGATATAATGGAAATATATACAGAAGACGGTCACATTTAGGCTATAAAGCATGAATGTGACTGAAGATCACACTTTAATTTTAAATATCTAAGCCCAAATATATGAGCAAAAAGTATCCTAACACTAAATACATCATTCACAATTACCTCTAAATATCTGTGAAAATGCTAGAAATTATTCCATCTGACAAACTATAGGTACATGCCCACTCTCACAATCAAAATAGAGGAAGGATGGATTCAAGTGATATTCAGGGAGGTATTATGAATGTCAGAACTTTGTGAAGAACTGTACTGGAGTATAAGAGAAGGAACAAACATTATCACTAATTTTTTAGTTTAGGCAACTGAGCTAATGGTGAAAACATTAATCGACTTCACCTTGTTGTAAGAATAGCTTTCTTTTCGGTGAAAGAGGAGAAAGAGTAGGGAAGAAATGAAGGATGAGTTAGGTTTCATACACTTTTGAATTTCTAGTATTTATGGGACATTAGGAGGTACCTGGTAGACAGCTGGATCTGTCTTAGAAGAGAAATATATTCTGGAGATACATTTGTGAGTCATCAGCATACAGGTTCTAAGCATGTAAAAAGTCAAGTGAATAGATGAGATCAATAGGAAGAGAGAACAGAGCAAAGGTTAAAAAAAATCACCTTGGGAATACCAATATTTAAGAAGTGGGCAGAGGAGGAGAAACTAGCAAAAGAGTCTACAAATGGAAGATTGAACACATAGAGGAAGAACAAAAAGAGACTGATATTCCTGAAGCCAAGGGAGAAAGCTGTTTCAAAAGGTAGTGGTGGGGAGAGGGAATGTCAAAATGACCAGAAAATGGCCCTTTTCTCATATGCTCCCACCTTCTTAGAAGAGCACTGCTTCTCTAACTTTAAGCATTAGAAGAGAGGCAATGACTGTTCTTCACTATAACTATGTTCTACTTTTAGTGTAAACAATAAACATTAACCTTCAAACAAAATGTAAACACAATTTTTGGTGAGTTATTATTTTATCATCCCTCATTTCTTGTTCCAATTTCTCTATGCTGTATGTTCAAAAATACATAATGCTACCTACTTTAAATATGATGAAAAATAGGGCAATGTCTAGTTTACCAGCTTTGTAGAGCATCTAACCTAACAAAACAACTAATATAAATAAATGCCACTTAATAATAATGTCGATTACAAGATTTTTGGAGTGCAGGGTAAAAATGAGCAAGTAAAATCATGTTCAAAAATAAAGCAACTGCAAGATTTGAAATATTTAAAGCTATTCAAAGTATTTTTGGCAATAATATCAAAGTTAAAGAGTATACTAAATTTCAAAAATCAGTCACTGACAAACTACTAACATATACAACATCATGGATGAATCTCAAAAGCCTCATTCTAAGTGGAAGAAACCCAACACAGAAGCCTACAAACTGTATGATTTCATTTATATGACATTCAAGCAAAGACAACAGTGCCAGGCCAGGAATTAGATCTGGTTGCCAGGGGCTGGAATAGGTGTAGGAAACTGATTACAAAAGGACAAAAAGGAACTTTTGGGGGTGACAGAAATATTCTGCCTTGATCATGGTAGTGGTTGCAAGATTGCATATGTTTCTCAAAACTCATCATATTGTAAACCTAAAACAGTGAATTGTACTGTGCAAATTATACCTCAATAAACCCTACCTATAAATAAAATTAAGTCATATCACTATTTTAGTTGAAGCATTTTTAATGTTATAATGTATTTCTCATTACAGTTAACTTATCTATATTATTACACATAATATCTAAATTAGCAAACTATAATAAATCAATCTTAAGCATAAAAACAAGAAAGCAGAAACCCTCCATCTTGCAATACACCCTAGTATCTTACTCCCAATTCTACTGCCCAAAGAAGCAAAAGAAAAACCCTTCCTATACTTTACAATGTGCACTAACAGCTAAAGGAAATGTTTTAAACTTTTCTTTGATTTATTTTTATACCAAGTTATGTTATATGTGTATTGTTAGACATATGTAAATAAAATGTTCTTACTCAAAAAGTCTCAAGGATATAATCTATATCCAAGAAAATAATATTTTGAAATTAACACAAAAATATACTTTCTTAGATTTAAAAATCTATCTTTAAGAAATAGCTCATAGATTTAAAAATCTATCTTTAAGAAATAGCTCATATAGCTCAAGTCTAATTAATCAGTTTAACAAAAATGTCCTGAATACCGACAGCACAGGACAAGCACTGTGATGGTGTTACAGACATAAAGATGAAAATAACAGTTTCCTTGCCCTCTTAGAGTTGGTGGTTTAGTATGGCCGACAGACATAGGAACAAATTATTTTATCGAGATACAAGTAAAACACTGACAAATGCTGTGAAATGGAATGACCAGGGAAGCTTTCACAGAAAAAAAGGCCATGATTTCTTTTCCCCCTTAAAAAAAATTTCTGGTCCTTGACCTGACATTTTGAGAAGTAACACATGTCTATAGAAGAAAGTAGTAATGCTACAAAAATATACATTTTCACAGTTAATGCCCAAGCTTTTTCACCAGCAACATTTTGAACTTACGAAGACCTCAGAACCTGAGGTCTTTTAAAGTGTTCTAGGTTTCATCAAGGAAAGTAATATTTATTGGAAAAAATCTACGTACAAGTGTATCCACATAGTTCAACCCCATGTTGTGTTCAAGGGTCAACCATAATACATTACAGGACCATCCACATCAACACCATCTATATTCACCATGCTATGCAAAAATTTGCTTAAAAGATAAAGATTGGGTGGACACTGACAGAGAAAGGAAGAGACATATATGGAAAGAGGAAAAAGTAATATGATTAGTAGAGTTTAATGAAAACCATGTCATATATGTCTTTCGAGATAACCTGAAGGTAGGTTATAGCATAAATACTGGATTCCTAATTTTTTTCTCAAAGTGGAAAAAATGGTAACAGTAGCTTTTAGGTATTACATTTCAACTTTCAACCTTGGAGTTTTGTGAGGCATAGGCAGAACCCTGAAGGCACAAAACATATGTCAAGTGCATCAATTTTTAAAAAATAGTATTTAAAAGAGGGGGCGGAGTTAAGCCCAATATACACCCATGTGAAATTTCCTTGGTCACTACCAAGGAAAAACTAAATTACATATAACCTATACTCAGATGATTAACTTCTTTAGGTGGAAATTGGCAACCCACGATCTATCAGATAAGACAACTAAAAGTGGTTTTAAATCCTGAAAGGGTTGCCAAGTAGCAGTGCTGAGAAAACTCAGTGATGTATTTCCTTGCTAGGATTAATTTCAAGGACATTTCTGTTTTGCTAATAAAAAAATTTAATATACAGTCATAAAGATTAACATTTTTAGAGAAAACTATTATTCAAGTTTTAATAATTCATTATTGTGTCTAGCACTGTTAGTTTTTAAGGTATCTAGAATAACTATTTTTAAAAAACAGTACTCATATCAAAACAAATATGCATTTCATCGGCACGAGACTAAAGGACTGAGAAGTACAAGTGACCGAAATGTTAACTCTAACAAAAAGAAATCCAAATATTTCAAAATTATGTCAGCTTCTGAATTTCTCAGGGGACATAAAAGCATAAAAAAAATTTCATTAAATAAATTAATTAATGTTGCTAATTCCATGTTTTCTGCATACCCAAAAGTTTTTCCTTTCTGCCAAAGGGCAAATATATACAAAAGAAAACTTTAAGAGTTTGGTATATTCACGTTAAATGATATGTCACACACGTAAGATGGCAAAACAATTTACCTACATAAATTATGCTGAATGTTTAATGTATTTTAGGGAATATTTTTTAGTGCTTAACATTTTTATAAAAAACAATTCAAGAAACAGTATTATAAAAATAAAATGGCTTTTCCACATTTTCAAAAGCTATCTATTCCACAGATACAGCATACATATACTTAAAAATCAATACCTATCTAAATGCATATTATACATAAAACATTTTGTGTATCATACATGTTGTAAAGTAACAAGGTATTTTATTTAAAGACTGTAATCAAGGTATTGGCTATAACTTACCAAAACATTTCAGAATTCCTCTTTTTAAATTATCTTTGGGATCTCATTAAAAGCCACATGAGAAAAAGTATTACTACTCTGTAACCAAGCCCACCTTTAAAAAAAAAAAAAAGTATTTTAAATCTTAAAGGGACAGGTTAGTAGAATGGAAAGAAGTTTTAGAACTAAAATATTTGAGTTGGAATCTTATCTCTAACATTTGCTAGCTTTGTCATCCTGGACAAGATTCTTAAACATGATGAGCTTCAATTTCCTTGTCTCTCAAACAAGAACACTATCACTAACTTCATTGGGTAGTTGGTTCAAATCCTAATACACAGTGTAGTCGTTTAGGATAAAGGGTAAAGCATTAACTCTGGAATCTTTTCTCTTCTTTCCACTTGTTAGCTGTATGACCTTGGGCTAGTGGCTTAATCATTCTATCGTCAGTTTTTTCAAGTGTTTTAGGATAACTACAACCAAACTCATACTATACCTTGAAGAATTGAGAAAATCCATATAAAGAAAGTCCCTGGCAGTTTCTGGTCATGGAAATCACTCAATAATATCACATATTACAAATGTAAAGCACTCAATACAGGTCCTGACACAAAAATAGATCTTTTGAAATCTTAGTTTTCCTAAACTAAGTTCCACATTACTTTTTACTGTCTCTCAAACTCAAACTCATCTCTGAAGATAAAAATTTACCATTAAGGATAAGAAAAATACTATCTCAAAAGTTCTAAAGGTATTCACTGTATGTAACAGCAACAACTCTTTAATAAGTATACAACTTCCTAAGTTGATGACTTTGAAAGAACCAACATTCTTTGGTTACATAAATCCTCAATTTAAAAAAACTATCAGTCTCACTAATTTGTAGATTCATCTACTATACTACAATTGGTCATGAATATGTCTATGAAGGAAACCACTCTCTAAAGATGAATTATCCCTTTCTAAAAATAGATGCTTTGACAATTTCAACAACATAAAAAAACTTAAAAGTAAAAAATCATAGATTGCTTAACAATTCAACTTTAAAACAAAATAGTAAAGATTAGCTGATTTCAAAAACATTACATATCTATTGGACATATATAGTCTGAATTCTATTTTGGTTCTCTGCCTAAAGTAAACAATTTCCTTGAGTACATGAATCAACTGCGCAACCAAGGATAATATTAAGATTGTACTAAATCTAGCAATGTGGAATCCTAAATCGTTAAGAACAAACATAATCAAATTAATCATTTGCTAATTATAAGAAAATGGGCAATTTTCCAGCCTTTCCAGCCTCAGCTTCTTCATCTGTAAATTGTGGATGATAACTGTTTCTATTTCATGAGGTTTTTAGAAGAATTAAATGAGATAATATTATGGGGGAACATATTTAACACAACTCCTGACAAATAATAAACCCTCCAAATCTTTTCTAGCTGGCAATAGTATATCAAAAAAATAATCTCTCCTAATACTACCACCTTGGGAATAGAAAGGAATATGCCTTGAAACAATACAATCTGACAAAACTCAATTCATTAAAACTGACTCCAGATTTTCAACAAACAGATATATAAGAAAAATATCTAATATCATTTTTATTACTTGACATACTTGGACAAAAAATTCTGAGTACATAAAATGCCCTTTAAAATTACAATGATAGCATTAAAAAACATGTTGCTTAAAATTGCTTTTAAATCAATTAGAAACACTAAAATTCCACTCCAGTAGTTAAAAAAAATAGTATATAAAAAAAAAACTTTTAGGAGTCATTATATATTGTTCACTACAAATATAGTTAATTCACTTACATTTCTTAAGAGGGACATATGTAAAAAAAATCGAACATCATACATATACACACAAAGTAAGGATTTCTAATATGAAAGTACTATTTCTATAACAGGAAAATATAACCAAGAGACAGGTATCATGTATCTCTAAAAGAAGAGGGAAAAGCACCTTGGACTCAGATAATTGAAAAAAGTCACAAACGCTATCAGTGTCAGCACTGAGCAATACACAGCTTCCATGACAGGAGCACAGACATTTCTTAAAGCAACAGAATCTAATAAAAATCTAGTAAGAGTCAGGGAATCCCTTATTCTCTCACTGACTCACTACGTGAATCTACACCAATCACGTGGCCTCTGAGTGTCAAGTTTTTCATCAAAAAATGGAAATCATGCTGGTCATTCCTCTCATAGGGAGATAAGAATATTTATAAACAAACTCAGGTCACTTTGAAAAAGGATCAATTTAAAAATACAAAGAATAATAAGTGACAAATGCTAAAAATATAAAAAACTTTGCTTAAAAAGTATACTTTTAAATGATTTTCAAAAGCCATATAAGACCATAAATTACCACCAAAGCCAACTTAGTATGCTAAGGATATTAAAATAAACACCTTCAAGTAAACAATTACCAGACTTCTATAAAGTTCCTAGAAGTAATTTCCTCCTATTCATTTTATGGCAAATAAACGTGATAAACAGAATTGAAATTACATTTCTCTAAAAGGAATTTTTATTTACCTCAATCTTCCCAATCATTTCATATAAAACTGAAATCTTATATTTAAAATTTCAGAATGACTTACAACTTATGCTTTTCCTAAAAAGCAATGGGATGGAGAAAGTTAAATGAAATTATATGAAACTCAAACTCTTTAGTTTTTATTTACCCTTGTATTATCAATTTTTACATCTTATTTTAAGAGTAAAAACACAATAGGCTATGTCAAAATATAATACAGATAGGTTCAAATGTTTCTAGTATAGCAGTTTGATGATGAATTGGTACCAAAAAATTAAATATGAAGTAGTCTAGGAAGCCTTAGAAAATAAATGTTTGAGCTGGATAGTCCAGCTCCAAATAAATTTCATGTCTGAGTTTGTATAGCTCATAATATTTTTGAAATTTAATAATGATCACCATGCAGACAATCGAAACTACATTTACTACTATACTTAAAACTTTCACTTTTTCCTCCCCAGAAAGAATCTCAACTAGGACAGTCTTTCTTTCTTCAAATGTAACTTTTTTTCTTAAAGGTGGACAGTATTAGGATTCTTAGCATAGGTTCAAAATGCTTTCAAATAACTTTAGTAAACAAATGTTGAAAGGCTTTCAAAAGGAAGCATCTTATACACTCTCCTCAAAACACCAATGATAATTATTTAATATTCAACTTTAATTTGATTTACTAGATTTTTTGCTATTTACTTTAAAACTGACTTCGTTTCAAGTAATAATTATGTCATTGGTAATGCTACAAACTCAAGAGAAACAATAAACCATAATGTTGAAATTTCCTTTAGATATATTAGGAAATATTTCCCCAAATAATATAACTAGCATTGTAAGATTACTGGAACACTTATGGTTATCTCCTTTCACTGAATTAAAAAAAGTAATAATAACAATGGAAACACAAGAGTAACCACTGGTAAATATCTCAACCAATACAGGAGAGGTGGAGCAGATTATTCATAATCTCTAGGGAAACACAAATTATTTCTTCCAACTAAGTTATCAAAAATTAAAGTTCAAACTTAGGTTCTATTTGAGTTTTATAATGCTTTCTCCCTTAAAAAATAACCTATTTAATCAGTTTGGGCCAAACAAAAAATATTTTCAATATACTTTAAAGAAATGTTTATGCTATCTTAATAAAAGCTATCACACAACCTATACTACTTTGAGATTGATAAATATGTAGAATTAGGAAAATAAGATCTGATAGGAATTAATTAACTTTAATTCCAAAGTCACAAGAAAAAAATCGGTCACATAAACAGATACCTAACACGTAGATTCAAATATCTGTGTAAAAAAGCTCTCTTTAACTATGAAACACTAAAAGTTGCTTCTGTTGATGAAAGCTAAGCAAGCAGAACTCCTCTTTCCATTTACCTTTAACAGAAATATGTTCATCCCTTGACATATGTCTCAGTATTTTATTTCAACAAAAGTTGTAAAGACATTTATACTGAAGCCCTTATCCGCCTCCCCAAACCCCAAGCCCTCTCTGCTTAAGATGTGAAGTGTTTCTCCCTTCTGTATTCTCTTCTCCCAGCAGGCCCCCATTCGCATGCCCCCCACCCACTGTAGGCCTGAGGCCCTGTAGCAAACAGTGTCTAACAGGAGCAGGCAGCACAAAGACAGGAATGGGAGATTAGTGGGAGGGAGGGAGGCCGGGATTGGGGCTCAGCAGGAGCTTCAGGCTTTTTAAAATTCAAACTGCTCCCTGACCAATACAAATCACGGACACGCTACTGACTACTACACGGATTTATAGCATTAAAAACATGCCCAGTACGTGACAGCTATATTAACTTCACTCTTTTTAACATTTCTCCATACGTTTGCAGTAAATGTGGTACAATTTATTTTAAGCAGAGTGCTTAACTCAAAAATAACCTTCAGGAAAGTTACTTATTCTACAATGACAATAATTTAATGAGACAAAAAATTCAAACCAATGAAACACCCACTAGTAAAACAAGAGACTTTGTTGATCAGTATTGCTTCATTTTAACCAATGAAAAGTTTCCCTTCCATGAATGAGACAAAGTATCAAAATAGTCTAACCTAGGTATATTTATTTTTCTATGCAATTTGTATAGCTTAAGGCTTTTAAATTGGTTGTTTTTCCTTTATATCAACCTATGTCACCAGCGCCTCCATAAACAAGCTCCAAACACTTAACTTATACGTGAACTACAATTTAAGATAGAACTGATATTTTCTCCAGCATTTACAGATACATTTGACCTATTAAAATGACACCTCTCTCATTACACAGTCAAACATCATGGGCACAAACAGCCAATGACAATCCTGGGACCTCAAGAAGATCTGCCCCGACATTAAAGGATGGCACCTTCTACATTTTTTTTAAGCTCCCAGGGATTTTAAGCATAACTTAATTGGTGTACTTTTAAAGAAAATTGGTTTTACTTGTATCTCAGCACAATTCTCAGAGCATTAAAAATTCTTTTTATGCTTCTACACGTTTGGATCAGGAAGTACCTGAGTATTTTATGTATAGTCGTTTAAAATTATTCTTATGTAACACATACAAATATAAAGTGGCAGGGTAAACCTGTCAAGTACTTTATACTTGTCTTTGAATAAAAAGTCCATGTGCAACACACTGTCAAACAACAACATAAAAGCTCTTGGGCGGGGGGGCATATGCAGTGTCTACCACACTATGGTTTTCTGTATTGAATATTCATGTGGACGATTTAATTCTTTAAAAAAAGAAAATGAGTCTTTATTAACTTTCCAACGCTCAAACAAGTTTTACACCGGGAAAAAAATTACCACTGGATCCGTGTCTGAGTATTTACATTTGTCTCACTAACTGAAACTACTTCCTCCCTTCATGGGGTCACAGGGGGAAGAAGGGGGGTTGTTTGTTTCACTGGGACGTTCCCCACTCCCGGACCAGGAAAGTTGTAAATATGGGGACGATCAGGGCACATTTGCTGTTAGTTGTATTGTTTCCGCCTCCTCACTAGCTCCGGCTCTGCTCCCGGGCGAGGCCTGTCACCGACCAGCACTAGCTCCGCTCAGCCCGGAGCTCTCCTAATCCCCGAGCTCAAGTAGATTCCGCTGGCCCGCGGCCTGCACTCTCCGCCGGGCCTACGCCTCCCCGGCCGCCCGGCAGGAGCCCAGTCCCCGCCACCGCAGCCGGCCGGGAGAGGGTACAAAACCACCGCCACCCAGGGCGGCTGCCACCAGAGAGGAGCGAACTCTAAGACTCGCCCGTGGAGGAGACCTGGGGCCGCTAAGGAAACGGCGGGGAGGGGAGAGAGGAGGAGAGACGCTGAGGACCTGGCGCCGCCGCCGCCGCCGCCGCCGAAATAAAGAGCAGGAATTTACCTGGGCGAATCGGCGTCTGAATCCAAGGGGAGGCCGAGGCCGCTGTGGCGAGAGACTATAATCCGGGCCGGGAGGGGGGTGGCTACGGCTCTCTCCGTCTCCTCAGTGGAACATGTAGAGCCGGGGGGAGACCAGCCGAGAAGACAAATCGCTGCTTCTTCTTCCTCCTCCTCCTCCTTCTCCCACATAGAAACACTCACAAACACCCGGCCAGGGGCCCGAGCTACCGGGGGGGCATCGCCGCCGGCCCGGGAACCAATCCTCCAGTCGGCGGGGGCGTCCCTCCCTGCGGCTTGGTGGTGTCGGGTGAGTCGGTACCGACGGAGGGAGGGGGGGGGGGGAAGGAACCCTGTGTGTGTCTCTCTCTCGTTCCGTCTCTCCCTCTCAGAACAAAATGCCGACCGGAAGTGCAGCTGCAGGAATGACTCCCTCCGCCGGCGCCAAACACTAACAACCACCCCCTCTTCCCCACTCCACTTCCGCCACCGCCGCCGCCGCCGCCGCCGCCACTTCGGCTCGCGTCCCCGGTGGAGCCGCACCGCGCCGCGCCAAGCGGCACCCGGGGCCTGGCCCGGGCCAGTAACGAGGCGGCGGTGGCGCGGCTCTCCTCTGCGCCCTGCTTCTCAGAGCGGCTGTGGATGGTGCCGTTTATTGTCGATCCTGCGGGGCGGCGTTTTCGCTGCGGCACGGGCGGGCCGGCTCTCCCCGGTCTTTATTTTCCTGGAGGCCGACTGGAACGCGGCCTGAATTCGGTGGCGGTCGTGCGCGGGGCGGGGCGCTCCGGCCTGGACCGGCTCGAAGGCCGCGCTCGCTGCCCCAGCTGGTCGTCATTATCCTCAGGGAGCCGAGCTCGGGGCGGCCACGTAGAGGACGCCCGCGATTCGACTTCGACGGTGCAGTTTTTAAATGGTGTCCCCGCAGCCTGGTGGATGGATGTACCGTACATCCTCTCCTTTTGAGAGACCGGACTTTACGCCCATCTCTGCATTATTTCTGCGGAGTGAGAACGCAACCCTTGGAGGTGAAGAAGATTCCCAGCTGGATTGAATTGGAATCGTGTTTGATGCATTTATTTCTGGAAATATGCGGTCTTTTCTGATCTTTTTGTTGGCGGTGGTTTTGGTTCTTCCCTAACTGTCGGGATAAAGGCCTGTAGGCGACGCTGTTCCAGCGAGGAGCTGGCTCGCGGCAGGCCGGGAGCTCGCTGGTCTGCGCCCCCCGATAGGTGTGGGTGGAGCCGAGCGCGCGGTTTGAGCCGCCCGCCCCGACCCCGGCCACCGGCGGACTGTAGGCGACGGGTGGGTCCGGGGCCAGGCGATTTCAAACAGCATTTTCCTCTTTACAGTTGAAACAGTGAGATCCTGGACGAGGCTGGAGTACAAATGGGACTGATCATGTGTAGAGTTCCATGCTTCTTGTAGTCTCTTATTGTAACCCGTGAAATAACTTTCTCGTTCCACGGTTCTCCATTAAGTTTACTTGGGTAAATTGAAAGGGTAAGCGAATGTTTCTCAAACGGGACGATATTTATCTTATATTTTCAAAATTTAGTTACATGTTAATAGAATTGTTTATGTTGTTCGTATATGAACCAACACGCTAAAAAGTAAGTGGGAAAATTTGCCGTTTGCCTTAAAAATCACTCGAGGGACTAAATCAGATCTAGTCATTCCTTTACTCTAGACTCTGCAATGGCTTTGCGTCTGGCTGAGAGTAAAAGCCGAAGCCATGCCGGCGGCGAGGGAGGCCGTGTGTGCGATTGGATGGGAGACGTTGCCCTGGCATCCTTGTAAGGACCTCTGCCTTTGCTATTCCCCCTGCCAGGTTCTTTCCCCAAGTATCCATAGGGCTTGCTTCCTCACCTGCAAGATTTTGCTGAACTGTCACCTCGGGGCTTACGTGGCCACTCTTTTTAAACTGTAAGTAAGTTCTCTGTCCCCCTTTCCCATTTTACCCTTCAGGCATTTCTATATAGCTTACATTTTTATTTTATCTGTTTCTCCCCAGTAGAATGTAAGCTCCAGGAGGGAAGAGGTTTTGTGTTTCTCCACTGGTGTTTTGTGGAAAAAATAATGGCCTAAAATGCCAGACACACTATATGCTTAATATTTGGTTAATTATAAGGGCTATGACACCCCCCCGCCCCCGACACACACCAGTTTCTGAATTCTTTAATATATACGCATATATACTTATATGTTACAGATAACTTTATGGAAGATTGTGAAAACTGAAAAAATATGGAAAAATGCAAGTTTATTACACAGTTCTAGAAAAAAAGCACTATTTATAGACATTTGAAAGCCCCTTACATACCAGCAGCCCACAAACTAGTGACAATTATATTTTTTTAGGTTTCTGTAAATGGGCCTGCTAGAGGACAGTCGACTAGTAAATCAAATGATCATAATCACGCTGGGCCAATTAATTTTGCTCTCTGAATCACAAATTGCGACGTTCATCTTTTCTGCCTTCTTTCTTGCAAAATACATGCTTTTTTCACTAAATTGAAGTCTGAGAATCTGGCTTAGCTGAAATGCAGGCACTACTGGAAAAGTTCATTCAGCAAGTATTTATTCACAGTGATTCAAGAGGTGCGTGTTTCTGAGGCTATGTGAAGGACCGCCTTGGTTACTACTCAGTTATACTGTAGAGCAAAGCAAATGCTAGTGAGATTTTTACGGATTTCTTCTGAAGAAAAGTTTCAGTGAAAGCTGAGGTCAGGCTTAGTGTGAATATTTTAATTCACCTTTTAGTTTGCTCATTTACATTAACTTGATAGCACTAGGTATACCAATAAATTGATAATTTTTGAAAACTATGAAACAGATTGAGAATTTTTATTTCCTAGACCTTATAAGAGATTAAAATATAGTAAGTATGCCAGTAAGCTAGACACTATGCACTAAGCCTTTGCTTTATGATGTTATAATCATATTTCATTTATAGGATTTTTGGCTAAGAAAAGACAATCTTGATAGTTATTTTACAAATATTAATACAATTAATTAGACAATGATTAGTAAATCCAACAGTGTTAATTATAAGTTTACTCATTAATCTTTAAGAACAGCTTTATTATACAGATGGCTCCGAATATGTTTTTCACTCAGTTTCAAAATACTAATATTTTACTTTGCTTAAGGAAGCACAATTATCTTTCTGCATACTTTCTTAAATGTTACTGATAAATAATAATTTTACATATCCAGATAACGAAAGTCTTGGCATTACTATAGTGTTCAATTTAAATTTTTATATATTTTATTTTTCAGTTTCTTGTTTACTTATTAAAGACTAACTGCTCATTAGCTTTATGCTAGGTATCTTCTATTCATTAGTGAATGAAAATAGACAAGGTCTTTGTCTTTAAGGGTGTTAACTTGTATATAGTTTATACCAATTGTTTTCCAGAGTTTAGATAGAATTAAAGAAATTGTTTCAATGCATATCAGAATATTTCCCTATTAAATCAGTGTTTTGCTTGCCTAAATTTAGTACAAAAATTGAGATCCGGTGTAGAATCTATTAATCTTAGTGTTTTCTTGATTTCATTGTCTTGTTTCTGGTTTTTATTTTTGGGGGTTTTTGCTTAATAATCATTTTCCTCAACACTATCCATT
This sequence comes from Pteropus medius, assembly GCF_902729225.1. Taxonomy (NCBI): domain Eukaryota; kingdom Metazoa; phylum Chordata; class Mammalia; order Chiroptera; family Pteropodidae; genus Pteropus; species Pteropus medius. Next base: position 4,091,258 of record NW_024351073.1, read on the forward strand.
TATTTTACTCTAACATTTAAAAATATTTATGTCTAAAATCAATTGATTTATGTTGTCTTTCTATCCTGGATTTGCCAATTCTTAATTTGTAGTAGGGTAGCTCAATAAACCTTTAATGTGACCTGATGTTGTCCCCTTGCTTTAAGTACTGAGTTGCACTACTCATTTTATTTGCCAAAGATATTCCTGGATTTTCCCATATATATTCTTGATTAAGAAATTTCAGAAGATTTAAAATGTTTTTAAATGGCTTTTAAGTATTAACAATTGGCTGTCATCAGCAGGAATTAGTACAATTAATAAATTATGAATTATTTTTATTTATAATACTTCAAGATAAATGCAATTTGCATAAAGTGATAGAAATGATAAATTTTAGAAAATTATTTTCTTCTCACTATTTTATGCCCACCAGATCTATCCTTTATTAGTGATAAAATTAACTCTTATAGGAACAAAGTTTGAAATACAGTAAAAAAGAAGTAGAGGACATGTAGTGTGTGTATATTTTATAGATTATTTCAAAATCTACCAAAATTATTTCATATTTAGGATGATTAAGTTACTTTTAGAGTGATTATTATCTGAAACTTTGATAAACGAATTACAGATGTTGCTTTGAGGGTAATCTACAAAAATAAAACAATTTAACTGTAAGTAAGTTCCTACTTCAAGTTTTTAAATACCTTAGTTAAATTTATGATAGTATTTATGAAGGTTATTAACATTTTATTCATTTTTATTAAGATGGTAGAAATGAATGATTTTTCCCCGGATGACTTTCTTATCCTTCAAGAACAAGCTATGTCCTTTCATTAATCCTTCTCACCTCTAAATTCATAGATTTTATTATCCACATTATCCATTTATAAGCCTATGGCTTTCCTATATTATTGTTTACATTTTTTGCATATCTATGACTTATGTTCCTAAATCAAAATGATCAGTTATGTTTTAATACTATATTCCAGTGCGTTGCATTCTGTAGGGCCCTCAAAAAATGCATTTATGAAATATAATTTAAATATAAAATTCAGAGTCATTAAATCTTCATGAAAGCCTAATCTTAATGGAACCTACACATAAGCTTAATACAAACCAGAGAATTAAACTATACATGTATTTTAATACTAAACTAATCTCGAACGACATTGATTTAAAAGTGATTTTATGTATGAAGGAAGAATATACAAAATCCATTAAAAACAACATCTAAAATAAGTATGAAGGGAGTGCTTATGATGCTCATTTCAAAGCATCTCCTCTTAGACTAGTGTTTTAAAACTGGGTCATGTACCATTATGGGTCATGAAATAAATATAGTGGCATGTGTCAAGTATTTTTTATTTAAAATATAGAAAAGACTAGGAAATCTAAGAGTACGTCACAAATGGTAAAGCCTGTATTTTTAAATAAATATTCATTTCGTTTATTGTGTGTGCATGTGCGAAGTTACCTTGTAATATATATTTCTTACTGTGGGTTATAGGCCTGAAAAAGTGGTGGTGGTTTGTTTTTTTCTTTAATCTACAGTTCAAGTTTTCTTTTACTTCCTCCCTTAGAAAATAAGAAAAGAATACTAGAAAGTTCTGATTGCCTAAGAAATAGTGAAGGATTTTAGAGAAGGCAAAGTTGAAGTTGTGAGAAGGAATCATTTTTCCTAATTAGCTAAATTTGGTGTGTTTAAATCTGTGACTATTTTCTAACTGACTTGTAGCACATCTAATCTCAAATGCCCAATACAGCACAATAATAAATATAAGGCAAAAGATATTTGTTTCTGTCTATTTCTTCCCACCTTCCTTTCAATCTTAAAAAAGATGTTTATTAACTAGTCATAGGAGTGCAAAGCAAACTGCTACCTTCACAGAGTAATTATGATGAGAATAATATATTCCCTGAAAATGATAGAAACTTTTCCTCCCTCCAAAAAATAACATTTTCAATTAAAGTCAATAGTTAACTTTCACTTGCCATTCAACTCATTCTGTATATTTAAATAAGTGCTTAAAATTGTGTGCAGAATTAAAAAGGGGGAAATTGAAAAAGAAAATTGTGTATAGAGTTTGAAAGGGAGGCAATATACTGTATAAGTGGGATGAAAAAATCTACCAAACAAAATAAGATAGGGGTTATGTTATCCTGAAATGCTTTAATAAAATTTCAATATAATTAAACACTTAATTACTTATTGTTTCACTTTATTCCAGTATAGATTTCAGTATTGTAATGTTGGCAAGTCTTTTAAGAGCATTAATGTTTTGGGGGTTTTTTTTTAGACATGATGTCATCTCCCTTTCAATTATAGATATTTAAAACCTAGTTGGGTTAAAACTTTAGCTAAACACAAAATTTTCTGGAGAACTAAAATAAGAATCTCAGTCAATTATTGAATCAAAGCTTATTCCCAAATACTTCACCAATGTCATACATAGCCTGTTGCATTAAGAAAGAAATTATACTACTAACCAGCAGAGGGAGACAGATCAGTCCTGAAAGATAGGAGTACAGAGGAAGACCACATGACTTCCTGTTTTGAATTTGACTGTTGTGGCAGCTGTTCTCTTTTTGAGTTTAGTTTACCAAAAAGCCAAATAAAAGTATAGAAAGGCTACCACTGTATCAGATGTGGATAGGGTGACAATTTTTAACTGTCAAAATTACCTTCAGGAAGCAAACTGAAAACGTTATACTTCTCTTTAAATTACAGACAGCCCAGAGGAAGAATATTTGGCATAGAAAAAATTATTTAAAACCAGATGTTAAAAATTGAAAAGTAAAATATACAGTTAGATATTGATTTTCTACCGCAGGTGGTGAAACATGGATAAGAGTAAAGCAATAATAAACTTATCAACTATTAGGCAGAAGAAATTCAAGTAGAAATATAAAAGTGGAAATGTCTATTATAACTTAAGATGGAAAACCATAGAGAATAGTACCTTAGGGCCATGATGAATTACTAGCCTGATATAACAGTGAACCATTTTTTAATAATTCCACTTTTATTTAAGCTGAAATTAGGCTCTAAATAGGCACATTTAAAAATTACACAGTTGATACAAGTTAAGTAGTAGATTGACCTTGCATTAAATTTACATGCATTTTGACAATCTAAGAAATGGGATCAATTGTAACAAAAATGATTATAGTGAAATAATGAGGTGATTTTTCAATTTAAAAATAGAAATGTTTTCACTACTCTTTAATAACAAAAAGTAATACCTATTCTGTGACATATTTGGAGAAATACAGTAGCTAAATGATAATTGTACTGTCAGCTTATTTAATATCTCCTAAGAATCTCAAAATGCCTAATAGAATGATTATATGAAGAAAAATTCTAAGAGCTGCGTGTTAGCTAAACACATCAAAATAAAAAATTTAAAGGCCCAAACAATTTTAGTTAAACTAAATTACGCTAGTCTAGCCACTTACTCACTGCAAGATTTATACTGTCCAAAGCATAGAATGACAATAGATTCAGGCAAGTTTTAGCTGTAGGTACATTTACTTATGTGTTTATTCATTCCAAAAAGATTTTTGAACACCATCTCCATAGGACATGGACCCTATCTTCATCATAAACTAGAAAAAATTCTTAAACCTTGTCGAAAGATTTAATTTCATTAATGTGAACAGTCATAGAAATTCAATATGTAACCCACTGAATCCAAGGAGATGGTACTGATAAGCAAATCATTTAATATTCAGTACTAGAAGGTAGATTGTAAACCTTCATAGCTCAGTTTTTATAATGCTACCTTATAATATACTAGCATTATATATATTGGCATCTGGTGTCAAATCAGCTAATCACGGCAATGATATCTAAGAAGTAAAATTCATCTGATAAGAGTCCTAAGGACGTTTTTATGCCAAAAAAGCAATTCAACCTATATTATTATTTCTAATTATGTGCTTTTACACACAAGTTGTGATGAATGTGGGCTATTAGAATTGTATAAATAGCTTGACCTTTTAAATTATATTTTGAATTTTATTAATGTTTCCACCCATGGAAAAATACTACAATGATCTTTTTAAAATTCCATTAATAAAGTGGCAAGAGCTTTGCCATGAACCATTTTCTTATTGAAAAGCATAATGTGTTAAGTCATTGAAGTCCAATGAAAACCATCAACTTTGTCCCCAAAGTAAACATTTTAGAGTCTATTAACTATGTCATAAGTTTTTTGTTTTATCTAGTTGTTATTTAATAATCTCAGTTTGACTAATGATAAACTCAAAACCAAACAAAAGGAGGAAAGAAAATAGCTCATACCTTGTCTTATTTCAGAGCAGGGAATGGCGACATTAAGAAAAGCACCAAGAAAGTGACTTCCAGTTGACAAAATTAAGAGGTTCGAGTAAAAAATTTTGCTCTCCCTAAAAAATTAAATTTAAAATTTTAGTCAGGAATTTATACCCACACACGAATACTGTTTTGAAACTGCGTTTAAAATATTGTCTTTTTGGAAAAACGTCAAAACCCAAACTACTTTAGTAGTCATGTTTCTAATTTATCTGCTGCTTTTGTCTTAACACTGTTGAATTCTGCATCTCTTCCTAAAACAGCTCTCTGATGTAGCTTTCTCGGTATTGCCTTCTTCCTAATTCTACCATCAACATTCATTAGCTTTCTTCAGTATATTCAGATGATTCCTCATGATCGTATCCAGGCAAACTATGTAACTTTTGCTTGATGTAAGGGGAAATAGCTTCCATTATGAATTTAGAAGATCTATAGTAGTACTTGACAATACTTTCATACATGATAAAGTATTTTTAATTTGGAGAACTTATTGGACATCTTACTGCCTTTCTGTAAAGATTTTTGAATACCTATTTTGTGCTAGGAGCTCAGAATTGATGACTTAATGTTTAATCATGTTACATTAAATCTTTGGGGCTTTAGTTCTACTCACAATATTGCTGTAAAAAACATCATAGTTGTGAAATCTGGCTCTTTAAAAAACAATGCTCACCAGAAAACTGGTCTGAAACTATTCTGACTACGATATAACTATAATATTCAATATGTTAAGAGTTAAGTATGACCTTAACTGAGTCGCTAATTCTCTATATTTTTAGGAATAACATTGTATTCTAAGAGTATCAGAAGACAATGTGCTTCTTAAAGAAATTTTGAATTTGTGTATTCAAAGTTAGAGGATAAGTTGTTCTTATAATGCACAACATTTTTATTATTGTAAACTATAGCTCCTTCATTCAAAAAAGCATATGCGCTGCATCTATGTACTGGAAACAGTGAATACAAATGAATAAGCTTTTTATTTCCTCATATAATTTACAGCTCCAAGGAAGGGTAGATGAAATACATTTAAAACAGTGAGATAAATAACTATGAGTTGTATCAAAAGTGCTAGGAAAGTACCAAAGATACCTGGAGGTTTTGAGAAAAGATTCACAGGAGGGGTGAAATCTGAGTGTTAGTGAAGGATAAATTATTTCTCAGGCAAAGGAAGACTGGGAGGAAGAATATCAATCATTCTAAAGAGGGAAGGCAATATATATATAAATAGGTGCATGAGAAAGTTCTTTGTATTTATTTAGTAATCTGAAAATTGCTTTGGTTAGAATGCAGATTAAGTAAAGAGGCTGGGATCTGCTTGCTAGTCCAGTATAAAGTGTTTGGATTTTACACTACATTCAACAGGTAAGGAATTTTATACCCAAGAGAATATGATGAAATTTGCCTTTTAGAACAACTCTTCAAATTAACAGAAAGTACTTATTACATTAGGAAAAGAAAAAGAATACTTAGTGGAAGTATGGCAAACCTGGAAGTGTCATGCAGTTTAGAAACAGATATTGAGCTGAGTATGCATACTCTTCGATACAGTACTTTCTCATATGTACTCTTGATGAGGCTATGTTACTTTTATAATTTCAATTAAACAGAAAGAAGCTTAGGCATGAATGAAGGAAAGATAGAATGTGAGAGAGGCTGGAGAAATATGAATCAATAAGAAAGCTAATGTAATTGAGACATGAGCTGGGCTATGGGAGCAGGGCTGGAGAGGAGGAAGTAGATTTAAAAGATAAAGTAGAATTGAGGACTTGTCAACCAATGAATATGTAAGGTAAGAGAAAGTGGGGAGAGATGGATTCAGGTGTTACTGACAATTCAGGTTTAGTTCTCTAGGTAGACTCCTGTCATTAAATAAGATAGACATACAAGAGAAAGGGTAGGCTGAGGGCAAGAAGAAAAAGGATAAATTTAGTTGGGGGTAAATTAAATTTGAGTTGCAGTTAGAAACATCCAACAGGCAGTTGAAAAATATGTGTGGATACTCAGGAGACAGAGCTAAAGACATAAGAGTCATCTTCATATATAAGTGATAGTTAAAGCCACAGAGTTGAACCCATAAATTTACAAAATGAGAAAGAGCCAAAGAATTGTAAGGACCACTAACAAAAAAGCAATCTACCAAAGATTGACATGGTTTAATCATCTACCCCTTTCTCCCTAAAATATTTAAAAAGGCCTCTTTTTATTTACAAGACGTTAAATATTATAACAGATGCATGGCTCTAAAATCAATAACCTATAAAATCTTGTCTAATCCTGGAAGTTTATTACTATCTCTTACATTTTACTTGAAAATGGGAGAGTAGGAGGACAGAGGTTGATTTCCAAAGAGAACAATAGCAAGGTTAATGACATTTTGTTTTTAAGCAGCAAATTCTTAACGTTACATAATATAACCCAGATCTAGAAAGTTTAGTTATAGTTTCTGTCTGTACTAGCCCCAAGGTGCCACTCCTATCCAATACACACTTCTACCTGACTATTCTTGCTGCTTCACTTATATCATTCCTTCTTAACCCTTGTTTCTCTTACTACTTTCCCTCTCATAATATGTAGCCAGTCACTGGTTTCCACTGTCCCCACATATTTTGATTCCTTTAAGACAAGAGTAATATCACGGTCTTCATTGTTCCTGTCACCTAATAATAAGACAGAAACTGACATAACGGTGGAAATGAAGATTATGCAAAACACACATTCCAGAAATATCCATGTTTCTCAGTAGTGAACCACAATAATCAGAGATTCATGTCTGCAGTCCACACACATTTTAAATCATAACAACGATGGAATTATAGTCTGTTAACTAATCCAATGTATTTAGTATTATATTGTCCAAATAGTTTAATCAGCTTTATTCATATAAAAGTGCACGATTATGGGCCAATTACTAGTCTCCAATCAGTTTTGAAAAAGCAATGAGAATATTGTTATATGACAGACCAAACTTTGCTTAAAAACTAAGGGCAGTTGAACAATTTGCAAAAGAAGTAAAAGACTGAAGTTGGACCCTTAATTTCATACCATATGCAAAAATTAACTTAAAATGGATCAATGACCTAAATGTAAGAGCAAAAACTGTAAAATTCTCAGAAGAAAACTTAAGGAGAAATCTTAATAACCTTGGGTTTGGAAAAAGATTATTAGATATGGAATGACACCAAAAGCATGAACAACCAAAACAAACAAAACAAAGAAATAAATTTGATTCCAAAATTAAAACTTCTTAAGCTTCAAAGGATACAAGAAAGAAATGGAAAAAAAAAAAAAGAACCACAGAATGGAAAAAATATTTGCAAATCATATATCTGTTAAGGAATCTGTATCTAGAATATGTAAAGAACACTTATAACTCAATAATAAAATAACAACCCAATTTAAAACTAAGCAAAAGATCTGAACAGGTCTTTCTCTAGACAAGAAATGTAAATGGCCACTAAGCACACAAAAAGATGCTCAACATCATTAGTCATCAGGGAAATGCAAATCCAAACCACAGTTAGATACCACTTCATATCACTAGGATGGCTAGAGTAAAAAAGTCAGATAACAAGTATTGGAAAGATGTGGAAATATTGGACTCCTCATACAATGTTGGTGGCAATGTAAAATAGTGTAGCCACTTTGGGAAGCAGTTAGGTCAGTTCCTCAAATGACTAAACATCTAGTTACTACATGAACCAGCAATTCTACTCCTAGGATATACCCAAGAGAAATAAAAACATGTGTCCGCACAGAAATTTGCACACAAAGGTTTAGAGTAACATTCAGAATCACCAAAAGGTACAAACAACCTAAATGTCCACTAACTGAAAAATATGTAAACAAAATGTGGTATAGCCATACAATGATATATTATTTGGCCATAAAAAGGAATCCTGCAAATGAATAAATTCTGAAGTCGTGCTAAGGCCGTCTCAAAAGACCAGATGCTATATGATTCCATTCACATGAAAGTCCAGAACAGGGAAATCTAAATTAGCAGTTGCTCAAAGCTGCAAGTGTCGGCGATGAGTGGGTGGAAGGAGTGATAACTAAAGGGTGCAGGCTTTCTTTTTTTATAGTGATGAAAATATTTTCAAGTTGACTGTGGTGGTTATTGAACATATCTGTGAATATACCAAAACCATTTAATTGCACACTTTAAATGAGTGAATTGTATGGTATATGAATTATATCTCAATAAAGCTGTTAAGTAAAAAACAAAACAAGGATTATATAATAGACAGGACTCATCTCAATTCTCAATCCAGTTTACATTTCTGAAAGCAGTCCTCAGATCCAATTTCCTTGGTTTCAGGAAAGAGAATATAACATACATTAACAGCCTTGGAAGACTCATATTGCAAGAATTTGGCTACAGAGCCAGAAATTTCATATAGTAATATGTGATGCATATAGTCATCCTCAATATATTCCAGATACTATGGATTCTTGGTGGGCATAGTTTGCTTTCACTTCAATCAGTTCCTCTTTAAGTAGGGCCATGTTGACAAGGCGGATGTTTACAAAATTCAAATACATCACTCTAAAGTCAGCTGCAGAAACTTGAAAACATAATTCATGCTAATGAAAATTTGTGAATTTCTTTAGAAATCCTGATTTTATTTTGACCAAATAGCTCAGCAGTTCTTCAAATTCTGTGATTCCACTTAACATAAGGTAATTCCGATATGGGACATGAATGCGCACTCCAAGTAACATTTACTCACTCCCATGTTTGGGTTTGAATAGTTCCTTCATAAACTCATCAGTTCTTTTTTTTGCTGCACAGTCTCAAGTTCAGTGTGTTCAGATATGGTGCTTATAGCACCGAACAGAAAATATAATCATGTTAGCTACTTGGGCTTTATTATGGACTGAATGTGTCCTCTCCCAAATTTATATGTTGAAGCCCTAACCAACAATATGATGGTATTAGGAGATAGGGCCTTTGAGAGATAATTACACTTAGATGAGGTCATGAGGATAGAGCCCCTATGATGGGATTAGTACCCTTATAAGAAGAGGAAAAGGTACCAGAACTTCCTCTCTGCCATGTGAAGACACAGCAAAAAAGTGGCTGTCTGCGAGCCAGAAAAAGTATACTTACCAAGAACCAAACCTGCTAGCACCTTGTCTTGGACTTTCCAGCCTCCAGAAGTGTGAGAAAAAACGTCTTTTTTAATCCACTCAGTCTGTATAGTATTTTTTTTATAGCAGCCCAAGATGACTAAGGCAGGCTCAGATAAAATCGAATCCCTTTAATTACCAAAAGTTTTAGATCTGAAGTAACATCAGTGTAACTCTCTTCAACATGTTTCCACAATTTAGCCATTTTATTGTATTAAAATAAACTAAATCAATTGTATTTAGAATAGCACAATGACAACAGTAACAACAAAAAACTTAAAATGATCCTAACAAAAAATGTATGGAATCTATATAAAACCTTATACTGAGAGCTATTTAAAAAATATGGAAGAAGGGAATTATTCTCAAATTAATTTACAGGTGTTCTTTTTGTAGAACTTGGAAAAGTGATTCTAAAATTCATATGAAATAATAGATGAAAACAGACATTTTAAGAAATAAGTTATGGTAGAGGGAACTTGTCTCTCGAAATATTAAAACACATTATAAAGCTAAAATAATTGTAACAAAAATTGTCATAGAAATTACAGATAGTTGGAAAAAATTCCAGTGTGTCATAACCCAAAGAGGAGGGAAAGACTGTTTAATGAATGACGTTGGGATGTGGCTTTCTGTAAATTCAATTTTGTTCAAACTGTAAACTTAAAAAACATTGCTTAACACCCCTCTTCTTTATGTCCCCTGTGCCTCTCACCAACTCAATCAATTGCCAAATATTGTTCATTTTGGCTTTGAAATGTCTGTTGAATCTATTTTTTTTCTGTTTCCAGTAACAACAACTTTGTCATTAGTTATTACTGGTAGCCAGAAGTAGCTGTCATCATTTCTCATCTATTGCTGCGATAGCTCATTTACTGGGCTTCTGGCATCCACCTCTTCCAATTTTACCTTCTGTTGCCCCAGTGATCTTTTGAAAACATAAATTTGATCCTATAAGCCTCGTGCTTAAAACCTTTAAATGGTTCCCATTATTCTTAGGATAAATATTAAAATTCTTAATATGGTGCAAGACTCTGCATAGTGTGCCTTGCCTACCTCTCCAGCCTTATCTCGCATTAATCTTTACCTTGTAGTCCATGCTCCAGGTACTGTAGCTCTCTTCCCAGTGCTTTAAACTCTACCATACTTCCTGCTCCCAAGGACTCAACAGTTCCTTTCCTTTAAGGCACTTACATCACTGTATATTTAACATTTGTCAGTGTGATTATTTGATTTATGTCTGTCTTCACCAACTAAACTATAAATTCCACTAGAACAGGGATCATGTCTTGTTTACCAGTACCTAACAGAATATATGCTTAATAAATATTCATTGAATGAATAACTGAATAAATAAATGAATGATAGATTCCCATACTTTATCCATTAAAATAAATTACAAATAAAATTCTAAATTTTAAATGTAAAAACAAAATAAATCTAGTTTTTAAAATTATAGATTACTTGGACAAATTAATAGATCTTAGGCTGTGAACACTTTTTAAAAAATATTTTGGTGGAAATCATAGAAAAACATAGCACTACTTAAAATATAAAATCAATAAAAATTTATATGTCTACTGATTGAATGTTTGTTTTAAAAATATATATCATGTTTTTAAAGGATATTATAGAAGAATAAACACATAACAGTATAAAGATCAGAGTATACATATATACACATATAAATATTATGATCCTCATTTTATAATTTAAAAATTGGTTAGAAAGAAATATACCAAAATGTTATCTCTGAAAGGTGGGCTTAAAAGTAATTTATTCTCTTCCCCATACTTTTTTTACCCAAAGTTTTTAATATTGACCAAGAACAACCAACCAAAGATATATACTTTTAATGGTCTTAAAGAATTACTCTGAAATTTTGCTGAGTACAGACAGATCATTTCATCAAACTTTCTGGAATGGAGAATAAACATGCTTTATAATCTAATCAGAACTTAAATGTGATTAAAATTATCCAGTTCATTTATATTAGAGTAAGAATCTTAAAACTAAAGCATGGCAAAAATATTCCTAAAATGGAAACTAAAGAAAATTCTCAATTAAATACTAAACATTTTAATTCAACAGTAATTGAAAAAAATCTACTATAACAATTATGTTCATAACAGGATTGCAAAGATATAAACTATTAATATAATATATAATATGTCATATCAATCGGATAAATTAGAAAATATTTATGATCATCTCAATAGATGCCCAAAAGGTGTTTACATCCACATGTAAAATCTCCAAGTCAGTGGGGATGAGAAATGATTCAATAAATGGTGCTGTAAAAACCAACTGGATGGACATTTGGAAAAAATCTGTTTAGTGTCTCTCGCTCATCTCCACGTATGAAATTCTGTCTATACAGGTAGAATTAAAATCAAGTAGTATAAATCTTGAAGACAATATAAGAGATTTACGCCAAATTTTTGAATGAGGAAGAACTTCAAAACTTAAAAAGGTATGAAAAAAATTAAAAGAGAAAATATGGATAAATTAAGTTATAATATTCATGATTATAGCCCCCAAAATCCAACTTTTTAGATTAATGATCAAATATAATCTGAATTCTAAATAGAAAATTTGTCCAGGTGATATAAGCCAAGCAGACTTTTATAATAAGTGATAAATCAGAGACTTTCTTCATTTATTCCTTAGTAGTTTATGCAGGACTTAGCACATATATTAACATATTCTGAATAGATTCTACTCTTTTTTTTTAAAAAAATGTATCTTTCCCCCCAACTACTCTTGTAGTTTCAGCACAACACAGTGCTTGGCTAGGCACTAACTGAATATTTTTTGATCCCCAAATGATCATATTTCAATTAAAAATTAAGAAATTCTGTTTTTTTTTTTCTCTTTCCTATACATTACCAGGGCAAGAAATATCCTATGGTTTAGAATAAAATCCAGGGAGAAAACCCATGGACTCTAACTTGGGATAGAACTTACTAAATTACACAATTTGGCAAATCACTAACTTTTTTGCAGACAGGTTGATAATATGATATTGCCTGTGCCAAATCTATTTTAACATGAATTAATTAGACTGAGTCACTATCCTACTATTTCCCAAATTATTTCACAGAACATTAGTTCTGCAAAATGATCCGGAAATAAAAGATTCTTTGGCCATATTTCCCTCTTGAAGATTTATCATGCATATCAACATATTGAATGTTCTGAAAAGTTCCTCAATAAAAAAAACCTGTTAAAATTTGTTTAACTCAATGTCTTGATCATGAAATTCTTTTATCATATAACCTCTATTAATATCTCTAATATTAAAGTACTTTTCTGTGAGAAACCATATTACCTAATTTCAAATTGAACTGATAACTATGCAAATGTTTTGGGCAAGGAGCACGTAGACATTGTCCAAACTTTGTTTTCTAACCAAACCAAATAGGCCCATATGGTTAAAACAGGCCCAATTCTCTTAACTACATATTTTTATAGCTTATGGGTTTTTGTTATATAAATAAGTTTGTTATATAAGTCAACACATATTAACATTTTTCTTCATTTTTTCAACATTTTTAGAAATTTAAACCTTAAGTTTTAAAAGACATTGGTGCAGATATAAGTAATTTATTCAGGTTAAATCAATAAAATTTTTTTAAAAAATCTGAAATGGCAGGATTTATACGGAATACAATATTGCAAGAATGAGTCAATTTTTAGCCTATTTTAATAAAATCAAATATTACATCCTAAAGTGTTATATTTTATGTTTAACTTTTACTGTTATTAATTTGAAATTTATTTCTCTGTGAAATAGAGAATTTCATCAGCACACATTTTAACAATTTAGATTTAAATAAGTAATTGCTAGAACTTGGGATAGTCACTTAATTCTTATAAATAAGTCACTTAACTCTCTATGCCCCTGTTCCCTTATTTATAAATTAGAAATTATAGTTGTGGCTAATTCATACAGCTATGGGTAAAATTAAAGAAAATAATACTTGTAAAATTTTAGCATAATGCCTGGCACATAATTCTAAATAAATATTTGTAATTATTGGACTATCTTAAGTTCTAATTCTAATTCTGATATTAGGCAAGTTATCCCAAATAACCCAGTGTTTGTATTTTTAAAATGCTATCTAGCTCATAGGACTTATGTAAATATTTTGCAATTAAAAAAACAATATTTTAAAAAATCCTTAGATACCACCTGACAATTTAAAAAATGCTTCCCCTCTTTAATTTTTCTCCTTTTCAAAATAATAAAAATTACCAGTTAACTTTTCACAAATTTTTAAGAAACTTTCCATTTTACTGAAATTATAAACCAAGAAACACCCTTGGCTTTACTAAGAAATGAGTATGCCATGACTAAGTTACTATAAGATTGTACCAGTTTCACTAATAAATAAACTGAAAATGATTGGCTCAAGTCACAGAGAATTTATGGATAAAGCAAAACAAGCTGTGCAATTTCTAATACTCAGTTCATCATCACATGAAATAAAAGCCCAGGCTATATACAACTACTTACACCCAAGTAATCACAGAAATAGTAGATGTACTATAGCATTATTGGTTATTGCTTGTTACATGCTCTAGAAAAAAATAAAGGACTACCAATATTCTTAAGACTTTAGTTGGCTTAAAGAAATAATTAAAAGATACTTTTCACATCTTCAATTCTGCTTTGGTTAAAAGTAAAAGACAAAATAGTATAATCATTATATACTCTAGCAGGACAGTAGCCTGAATTCCAAATGTTTACATTGTCATTTTGGTTCTACCACAAACTAGTAATGTGACCATTTTAAATTAATCTTCCTGGTTAAATTGTCTTAACTTAAAATGAGGAAGATAACCTAAGTAACTGCTGAAGTCCTTTACTTAGAGGCAGCATGGGACTGCAGAAAAAGCATGGATTTAGGAGTCAGAGCTGGGCTCCATCCTTATGCTTTAATATCTACGGGTTCTGTATCTTCAAGAAAATTAACTTCTCCAAATGAAAAAAAATTTTTTTTTTCAGTGAGAAGTAAATGAGATAAAGCATGTAAAGTCCCAGGCAGGTGCACAGGGAAGTGCTGAATAAAAGTTAGTATCTCCTTGTCAAACCTACATTTTTCTTGTTTCTATTAGAAACTTTGACTTTGTCTTTGGACTGGCTTAGGTTAGTAACCAAAAAGTAAATATTTTTCTATTTGTTTTAAACATTAGGAGACATAAAAAATCAAATTACATTTAATTTAATTACACATTTAATGAATAACCTTCGTTGAAAATAATATTTATATGAAACCATGGCTCTCCTGGTAAACCCAATAAGTATAGTTTTCCTCCTACTATTGTACACAGCCACCTTCTCAGGAGTCTAAAATATTTCTGGTGTAAAGTTTAAGTGCAGATTCTATTTATAGTGTTTGAGCACATCCCACGTGCCCCCGCAGCCCGGACCTTCTGCACACCTGAGGGAAGAGGTCCAGAACTAAGTATTTCTATTAGCTGTTGATAAATTTGGGGGAATTCATGACGAGAGTAAAACGAGAGCTTGTATTTCTGGAAGGTGACACAGTAACGGGGCCTTGGTGTGATTGGAGAATTATCTAATTAATAATAAGGAGGAGAAAACTGTGAAGCCACTTACCTGAGCGGGAAGCCTCGGACTAAACCATTCCTCCTAGCGAGTTCCTATTTGAGAGAGAAAGATGATACCGAGTTTAATTTTTCACCTTAGAGTCACTTATTTTACTGCACATATTTTTTATTGTAATTGATTCTATTGATTTAATTAGTGATAATGAGTTCTTTTATTAAATAAGGGGCTAAATAAGTTATATTTCTAAGGAAATCCCCCCACCGCTCTGTAAAAATGGAAGAGCCCACTGGCCGTCCTTGTGGTCCACGCTCAGCTCAGCTAGTGACTCTGCATGTGGCTTGCTGGCTGTATGCGGTTGTATCTTCGGCTGTGTGGCTCTGTGTATTGTGTATTGCGGAGGAAGGCAAGGGGCTGTAAATTACAGTAAAGTGAAGACAATTTTCTTATTTAAAGAGTTGGTTCATTCTAATAGATTTTTTTTCATGTTAATAATGAAAAAAGAAGGAAAATATTAAGAAAGATCATATTGGCGTTAAAGATACTCGAACTACAATGAACCTGTTTTACTTTTACATTTTACATAATTGACAATGATATGAATTAAGCGATTCCCAAGAATAATTTTCTAAATATAAAGTATTAAATATGGAGTTTAAAGTTTGTGAAAAATGAAATGTGAAGTATATCTTTCAAATGAGAATAGCTTTGTTTTTCTGACTTTAATTATAACACATAATCACTGTTTGAAAAATCAAAACAATACATAAAGGCATAAGAGGAGAATAAAATCAGCTGAAATGTCACCACTCAGAGATAAGCACCGCGAAAATTTTGTTAAACAACTTTTTAGTCATCTTATAGTACATACACACACACTCACACTCAGACACACATATATACACATTTACATGTAATTTTACATGACTGGACATTCTGTAAGCATACTGCTTTGTATATTGCACTCTAATGAAAGAATATGTTGTGTACAACACATTATTTTATATGACTGGGTAATATGGTTGAATGATAAGTTTTTTAATCAACCCCTGTTGAAGGACAATTAGATTGTTTCCAATTTTTTTAAATAACATATAAATAACACTATAAAGAATATCCTTATGTATAATCTTTTAGTACTTGCTGGATTATCTCCTTAAGATAAATTTCTAGAAGTGGTATTGCTGGAGCAAAAAATTATACCCTTTTAAAATTTTAGTATATATTTTCAAACTGCCCTCTAATAATATATATCAATTTACAATCCCACCAAGTACAAGTACAAGAGAATGTTCCTTTCTCAACATTCAACATGACTAAGTATTATAAATCCTTTTAAACTTTGACTATCCAGAAAGTTTTTCTTTCTTTTTTATTGCATTTCTTTTATTATTAAAGCTGAATATCTTTTATGTTTATTGTCCATTTGCATTTCATCTTCTGACAGTTTTCATGTCATTTACATATTTTTCTATAGTGGCAGCCATCTATCTCAATTATTTGAGCTCTTTGTATATTGTATTAATCTTTTGTTTCTATTAACAAATATAAACATGGTTTTCTGAGTTATTTTCCTTTTAATTTTGCCAATGAAGTATTTTAGACATATATTTATTTAAAATTATTAAATTTGTATATTTTTACTGCCCCGACTACTTGATTATAGAATTGTGTTTTAAAATGTAAAAATACAAAGAACTATAAATGCAATACTTTTCCTCAGGTTGTCAGCCCCCTAGTTACTGAGGTATGTCATGGCAACTATTTTGAGTGACTTATCCTCTGCCCTCACCAAAGTAGTTTTATAAAAGTCTATCCATAAAGTTTCATTAGAATGTCACAGCCTAATAATACGGCAAACAGAAAGTAATCCTAATCTAAGGGATAGCTCACATGCAATAAGAGACAGTTCATTTTCACATTATTTCATCTTTTCCAGGTACCCAGAACCTTCATACAGACTCGACTCTACCCAAGGAAAGCATCACACTCTGAAGCTTCCAGCCTCAGAAAAGTATATCAAGCTTTAAAACCTCTCAAACTTTATATCCTGATAAACATCACCAGGTCCGTGCCTCATTGCCTTAGGATATTAATAGTTAATATCAACTGCCACTGTTCTAAATAACATATTCATGAACATTGTTTTATGAAAAGCTTTTTCTTTCTTTCGTCTCTGAAAAAAAATCACAAAAATGGGATTATTGGATAAAAGGATATAAACATTTATACAGCTCTTATTACCTAGTATTTTATTTTCCTCTAAATGGACAATACCACTAAAATTGTTTGTTATCATTCCATTTTAGCTTTAATAGTTTTTAGTTTTATTAATAATCATTTATGTTAGTTTACTAGGCATAAAAGAGAAGTGTGTTATAGTTTTAAGTCATATTTTTTAAATTTCTCCACATGCCTTAGGTTTTTTTTCTCTAATACTCATCGGGCACATGCTTTAGCTTTTCACTTTCTTTTGTGTTTATTTTGTAATAATTATTAATTTTTAATAATTATTAGAAAATTTGTTCTGTAGCTCGAGAGATTCAAAAATAGATAAGAAAAACTGGGATAATTCCATTTTTTAAAATAAAGAAAATGTAGAAAAATAAGTAAAAGTACAAAACAACACATTCTATCTTTAATCAGTGGACTTACTTCACTTTCTTTTAATCTTTAAAGTCATTTAACATGTCTAGTCCATTTTAGAATTGGCCCTAAAATGTATATATTTTCCACATGGCAAGTAGAATGATCTTTTAGATATACAAGCTTAAAACTACTTAAATAAAAATCTCAAATCCACTTTTGAGCCCTGAGCCCCTCCACAATCCGACCTCTGTCTGCTCTTCCAGTTTCAGCATGCCACCCCTACCCTCACTCTCAATACTTGGTCTTCTGTTAGTTCAGGACATCTCATGTCATTAGTACCCAGTACACTGTTCCTTCTGCCTAAAAGCTTTTCCCATACCCTCTTCGCCCAGCATATTTTCATTCTTCAGTGGGCTCTTGGAACATCTTGTAGTTTGGTGTAGGTGGTCATGGAAAAATCTCTAAAAAAAAAACAATTACATGGAGATCAAGTTAAGAAAAATAACACAAAAACATATAATTAAAACTTATCCCTAGAAGCTTCATGAAAATGAGGGGGCTTGAAATTTAATATCACAGTATATCCACCTTTGGGTGTAATATCTTGCCTTACCTCTATTACAGGGTCATGAGAATCAAAAGAGATAATATATCTGGAAACAAATTGAAATATAAAGCAGACCCAAGTGATTATTATTTTTCTTGATTTTTTTTATAGCTATAGCAGCAATAGACATTTAATCTCAATGAGTTGACAAATTTTACCTGAGTTGACAAACAAACAAACTTAGTCATTTGTTCGTTTAATTTATGGACTACTCTTTAGGGGATGTTAGCCTGTCTCTACTGCGTACAAGTTGGCCACAGAAATACATTTTGCTTGAATCAATACATTTTCCTTAAGGCTATTAGTTACATTTAAATATACATATTTGGATGGTCCTGTGGTGTTCTCCAGTAAAAGTAGTTAAATGATTAGATATGTGAAAAGGTGTTGATGAGAGTAATTTTATTGTCATTGGTAGATATTGATTTGTTGTTATTTACTCCACCTGTACTTGTAAAAAGAGATTCAGCTGATAAGTGATAGAGGCGGTCTCTATGGGCAGTGGGCTGAGCAGAGGGCAGGAAGATAAGTTCTTGGAGCAGAGATAAAAGAAGACAAAGACAAACTCATTATATTTTGCAGTTTGTCTTTGGACTAGCCTGAAACCAAAGACATAATGATGAGCATCATTTTTCTATACTGTTATGAAATGTTTTTATTATTTTACTTTTCAATTGCTTTAATTAAATGCAAATAAAAATTTCTTCTATTTTGTAGTTCAGAGTAAAATAAATCTGTAATGGGCATTCATCTTCAGAATTTATAAATATTTGAATATATATTATGCCAATTATTCCAAAATTGTATTTTCACAGTATTTCTTATAGTTATTCATTCATTTAACAAATATTGATTGAACACGTAACTAATATTATTGAGAAACCATTTAAATGCTAGGGATGCAGTGGACAAAAAGAAAGAGTTTATATTTCAGTGGGTGAAAACAGTTGATAAATAAAAGAACAAATAAATAATGAATGTACAAGTGTAATAAGCACTGTAAAGAAAAATAAAGAGGATGGAGAATGGTGGCAGATGGTTGGAGCAAGACCTGTCTATAGAGACAACATTTCAGAGATGTGAATGGAGTGAGAGGTGAGCTGTGTGATTGTCTGGGGAACAGTTTTCCAAGACAAAAAAAAAAAACAACCAATAAACAGAAAAGAAAACAAGAGTAAAGATGAGTAAGATATACAAGATGAATAAGAATTTGGCATGTTCAGGTACAACAAGAAGGCTGTTTTGTTCTTGGAAGAGTAGAGTTTCTGAAAGAGTGAACCAAATGACAAATCTCTATTCTCCTGGAATTTACATCATACCACAGGGAGACAGACAAAATGAATAAACTATCACATAGGTGTATGTTGAGTGATGAAAAGATGATAAAGAAAGCAGATCAGGAGAAGTGGGAAGAGAAAGAAATAAGTGTTGTTTTAGATAGAGTGGTGAAAGAAGTCTCCTTAAAGGAGACAACATTTGAGCAGAACCTTCAGGGAGTGAACCCTGCAGATACCTGGAGAAGAGTGACACGCAGAACAGTAAGTGCAAAGGCCCTGAGATGCTTAGAGAAAAGCAAGGAGTATGAGAAGAGTTTGCAGAACTGCTTGGTGCTTGTAGATCTTTAGGTTTATTCTTGGTGAGTTGCAGTGTCAGTGGGTCGTTGTGAGCAGAGGAGTAACATGATATGACACCTTTTAAAAGGATCACTCTATCTACTGTTTAGGGGACAAGAGTGGAAGGCTACGTGAAAGGCTGAGGTTTTGGATTAGTGGAGGTGGTTAGAAAGGGATCAGAGTCTGGGTATATTTTGAAGGTAAAGCTGACAGGATTTATAAATGGATTAGCTGTGGGGTGTAAGAAATTAAGTACCAGTTGTACAGCACTAGCAAAAATCCAGGCTGAATTATGTATTTATAAATGTAATTCAATTTGAAATGCTTATATTATTCACAGATATTAATAACACAAATCTAGATTTAATGAATCCATTCAACTAAGTTCCTTTAAATGTGAAGGTTTGACTGAAACGTGAAAAATAATTCTCTTGGCTTTTATTTAGCATCTGGCCATATGAGTAACAGTCATAATTAAACCACTTGGCAACAAATTCGCCAAATACTTGTTGAGCTTGGCATTGTACCAAGAACTGAGGACACATGATCAATAAGCTACTGATCTGGATTCATATTTAATCTTCAAAATTTATGATTGTCTGATATTAAGATCCATGCTAGTGTCTGTGACAGTATTTTATAATATCACAGTGTACTTTTTAAAATACTCCCTATTATAATGCTGATATGGGGAAATAGGGCTTCCTTATAGGCCAATTTAGTTGTTGTGGTCTTTATTTGTAAATTGTTTTAATTTTCTTGGGATGGAGTATGAATTAAAATCCATGTAAGGTAATAATGAACCATATGATAAAGGAGTTTTGTGTACATTTGATTCAAGTTAATGATGCTTGATTTAGGATTCTTCTTTGGTGATCAGATAAGAATACTATTTGAAAGAATCCATTACTATATAACTTTTACCTTAATTCCTAGCCAGAATCGTTATCTGATTATTTTGGAAACATTCTTAGTTCATCCAGTGAATGTTGTACTACCTCTTAGAACTTCATCTCTTTAAGATCACATTATAGTATTTTTATAGTATTTTCTCACTTTTATTCTTTTTATAGTGTCTAGAGTATCATTGTTGGCTCTCTTTTTCTGAGAATTATGATACCTCAGCGAACGCTTCTGTTAGTGCCACTTAGCTAATTGTTATGATTAACTTGAGTCCAATTTTAGCTTATTTTACCAAATTACAAAGATAAATTCACCTATATTTTTAATGAATTTACTTAAAAAAATTAAACTACCCTTTATTCTTATTGTTGGTCTGTACTAATTAGTGAAGAATTGTTTTCTGACACTGATATAGGGAGAGAAAGATAGATTTAGTCTTATAATGTATGCCTGTCATGCTTTGAATTGATACTTTGCACATTGTTTTAAAATATATTTCAGGGAAATTAATATTGGGAAGGTGTTCAAATCATTAACTTTTTCATGAGGACTTCTGCAATTTTTCTTTTCTAGTATAATAATTTATCTGGAATTATTTTGTTGTTCTGATGTAATTACTGTAAATCCTTGCATATCCAATATCCACCTTTCGACAACTCTGGATTTCCAAAAACAATTCCGAACCTATGATTAAACAAAATAAACATTGCAAAGAGAAGTGTCAAACTAAAGCTTAAGCCTTCTGCATCATGTGGGTTGGGTTGACCATACCAACAAACAGAGAAACACGAAACAAAACCACCAAAGTGTTCTGATCGATTGATCCTGCCCATAAAAGCCATTTTGCTAAGTTTTGTTAAATCTGTGAAGGAGAGGATTACTGCTGAGGAACCAAAAGAAGAAAGAACAGGAGAGGAAAGAAGAGTAGATAGTGAAGAAGAAGTAGCAGAGGTTAGAAATGGCAGAAATGGTCAAAAGAAGCTGTGGGCATGGTGGCAACAGAGAACAGCTTGATGAGTAGACATAAGTGGTCAACTCTGCAGCCCACGTGCTCCGGAGCTCTTAAAAGCGTACGACAGCTCCTTGGTGAGACTATTTGCAGGAGAGAATCACCACACATGCATAACCTTTCTAAAGGCGTATGTTGCATATCTGTAAAATGTAGTGGAATAAATTTCTTTCACACTAACATGATAGAGAGCCATACTTTTTTCTGTTTTTGTTCTGTCAATGAAAAATATCAAGTAATAAACAGTTTAATATTTCATGAATAATTGGTTGTGCCATGCTTTTTTTGGTTAAAAAAAGGACCTGTAAATGTCTTCCTTTTCTGTAGAAATACCAACTCATAACAATTTTTCTCTCCTATTGGTTAAATTTATTGTGAATAGCTAAATGGCAAACTTTTAAAATCTAAATCACATTTCTGCCTTAAATATTTGTAGAATTAAGTAGAGTATAAATAAATAAAGTCATACCAAATGTAATTTGTATTCTTCGTAATGGCTTTATAACCTTTATAATTAACTAGCCAAAATAAACATCTTTGTATTTAGCTCAATAACCTGGACTTCACTGCATTCCTATTTTTGTTTCCTCTTCAATGTATGCCATCTAAGAATGAATTAATGTGAAAAAATATGATTTGTGTATGATTCATTTTTCTGTAATCTACTAAAATATCTTCAACTTTCAATAGCTAGTAAAAAAATTAAATCTTTACCCTAAAACGATGATTTTCAAAATGTATTTTGTCTAGCTGTGATAGGCAGAATACTGTTCCCACCTTCCCAAAGATGTTCATGCCCTAATCCCAGACTTTGCAGATGTGGCTAAAAGTATGAACTCTGAGATCAGATCATCCTGGGTTATTCTACTAAGCTCAATCTAATCAGGTAAGGCCTTAAAATTGGAGAACCTATCCTGGCTATGAACAGAGAGAAAGTTTATAACAGAAGGGTCAGAAACATGTGATGTGAGGAGGACTCTGTTGTTGCTGGCTTTGAAAATAGAACAAATGAGCCACTAGTGAAGGATTGCAGAAGGCCTCTAGAAATTGGAAGAAGAAACAAATTCTCTGCTAGAGCCTTTAAAAAGGAATGCAGTTCTGCTGACACCTCGATTTTTGACCCAGTGAGACCTGTGTCAGACTTCTGACCTCCAGAACTGTGAGATGATAAATTTGTGTTGTTCGATGTCACAAATGTGTGGTAAATTGTTACAGCAGCATTAGAAAACTAGTACTGTAGTCCAAGGGTTGGAGGAGGCATCTCTGATAGCGATATAAGGCCTAGGGAAGGCCACAAGCCCACCCATGATCTTCACATTTCCTGTTTGCATCTGCATATCCCTTCAACCACTTAACGGCCATTTATAATGTTATTAGAATTCCATGAGAGATTTATTTTGGGGAAAAAATACTGTTTAAAATTGAACACAATATATGATATACAATACTGACTTGGATTCAAATCACAGCTCTGATACTTAACATATATAATTCTGAATCTCAATTTATTCATCCATAAATTAAAAATAATAGCAGTACCTATCATTTATTGAGTGCTCTACGCACCCAGCACTATACACAGTATGTTTTCTGAATTAATCACTTAACCCTCCCAAACTAAGACTAGTAATAATGTGGTAGGTACTCTTATTGTCACCATTTTACAGATGAGGATATTGAAGAACAGAGGTTAAGTGAGTGGCAGAATCAGAGCAATCTGGCTACAAATCCTGAGATCTTAAACAGCTGTACTTTGCCCGGACTTTGTCACCTCCTGTGATATAACTAAACAGAAAAGAAGCAGCAACTTAGAAACTCAGGCCACCACCAGTGTGAAATTTTCTTCACCTCACACATCTGAGCAGGAACCAGGGCTAGAGAGGCAACTGCGGTCAGCCCTAGATTAGCTCAGGAGATGTCAGAGCACTAAAACTAGTTGTCATCGCCAGAAAGAGAAGTTAGTCAAGAGCTGAACACAATGGGGAATTAATGAGAAGATCATAATGACTACTATGAATCGAATATTTATGATATGTCACTACTGAATTCAATGCTTTACATATATTATCTCATTTACTCCTTAAAACCTATGAGATCATTACTACTGTTTTCTTCATTGTACAGAGAAGGAAGTTAAGCCTCAGAGAGGTTAAGTACCTAGACTAAGGGTCAACCATATAGGAAGAAACAGAGCTGAGAAATTAATTGAGATTGCTACTAAAGACTGAGCTCTTGGCCAGTTGGTTACACGGTAGTAGGCTGGCAGAGATCGACACTTGCAAATCTATGTGCTCCTCATCCTCCCACCCCATCCCATGATTTGGGCAACTATGAATAAACGTGACAACTGAGCAAGGCCTGTGGAGTCTGAATTCCAAGAATTTTTAAAATATATCTCCTACTTGCTTGCGAGGGTATGAACAAATTATGGGTAATTAATGACTGGTTTGATGAGCTCTTTAAAATACCTGAATTTAGTCAGGTAAAGTGCACTGAGATTTTTCCAAGCAGCATCACTCCAGAAACTTAACAGCTGTGGACATAAATTTTCTACTCATTTACTTTGGTATTTCTCTTTAAATTTTTTTTTCTGTGAAAAATTCCTAATCTTTGCCCCAGGCCAGGAGATGATTCAATGTTTTAAGTAGATTAGGGCAATGTCATGTGCTCAGAAAGGCAGGGGGGAAAAAAAACACACATTGATAATTTTCAGAAGATACCCAACCTTCCCCTCCTTGGAAATCTCAATGGTATTTTACTCTTCTATTTTACCTTTGAAGGCAAAACTTTGTGGTTACAACCATAGGCTCACAAGTCAAATCGACTCTAAAAATGTGTTTTTGTTGGCTCCTACAGTGTTTAAAATTCTTTTGAGCTAACATGTAGAAATTAGGAGCTTCCAGTGCTTCCTTTAAAATATTGGAAGACTCATCCACATTGAGTGATATTTCTGTATGGTACCTTTAGACTGGGCTGGGCTTTAGAGTGTGTGCTCTTTCTACTCTGATATGGTCAATCACCTCTGGCCCATTTCTTTCATGTAATAGATATATTTGTCCTCATTTGGGCCCATGAGTTGGCAACCTCCATAATTCATCACACCTCTCTGCCCTTTGTCTTCCACTATTCTCTGTGGCCCAGGCTGTTTCTTGTTTTTGAGAGAATTTCTTTTCAGCTCCTGGGTCTTCTGAAGATTCAGGTAGTACAGAACATTGAAGATAGGCTGATAAAGTTGTTCAGGTACCTGTAAGTCTCAGGTGCAACTCAAACAAATTCTTTGATTGCTGTGAGTTTTAGAGGACTTTTTCACCAATGATCTGGGGGGGTATGCCTTTTCCTTGTTAGATCCCTGAAAATAATAGGTCATTTTATAAGCCAGTGAGTGAAAGTTTCAGATGTCAGTCAGAATTATTTTTCAGCAAAGTCTCTTTATTCTCTACACAAAGTAATATTAATAAATAATGAAATATTACTTACACTAGTTACTCAGCCCTCTGGTGGTGAAGTCTCCTTCCTTAACTGTTGAATTATTTCAAAGATCCAAACATGAATTAGAGATCCTGTATTCTTTCCCACCCCAGCCACCTTTCCTAGGAGAGATAGAAAGAAAAGAGACCTTTCTATGTGGAACCTCATATCCGCAAACAGGTTATTGCTTCCTTCCTAATGACCTTTGATTAATAGTTTTACTTTCGCACGTGAAGCATTGAAAGGAAGCTTCTATCAGAGATTTTCTATTAGAGATGACTCAGTGTAAGCCACACACATAGACAAAATTAGTAGTCCCTGGACTATGTTATTTCCTTGTTATCATTTATGTAAATAATTTTATTAGAATTGGAAAACCTTACTGGGCTACACTCTATTGATGAAAGTTTAGAAGTTCATATGTTTACCAGCAAGGAAACATTGTAACATGGCGAATGCCAAGAAAGCCCCAACCAAGCTGGCCTAGTTTTTCGGGATTATTTAAGGGTCTCGGGCATTCCATCTCGAAGTCTCCTATACCTCTAAACCAACTCTGTTCAAAATAAGTTACTGTAAGCCTGTGACTCTCAGTCTTCTGGGTTCCTTCCGCCTTTAGAGACTTTGGTTTCACCAGTCTGGCATGGGGCTGAGGAATCTGCATTTTTAACCAGCCCTGCAGCTAATTCTGATGCAAGTGATCTGTGTTTATACATTGGAAAAAATCACTTTATAAGGGCCTCTTACATCTTGATTTTAAAATTATATTAGGGATATCATTCTTTAATATACTTTCCTGAAAACAGATTCTAATGTTGATGGTAGAGTCTGGGAGGAGATTGAATACTTTAAAAGTTGGCACATCACAATGGTAGGGAAAGCATACTTAAAATGGGGACTTTGCAGGTATTTAATTCTTTATAATTTCATAAAGCTTCCTTTAAAGTAATAAAATCTCGTCAGAAATGAAAATAGGTGCACAACATAAGAAGAAAAAAATAGAAGATGAAAACATTTCTATTCAAAAAGAGTATCATTAAAAGCTTTAAATAGTCCTTGAAGTTAAGTGGAACAGGCAAAGTATCATCTTTTAATTTTCAGAAAATCAGCTAAGATTTTCCACTGCAAGTAACAGATCACCCAACCCTTAATTGCATAATCCATAAAGACGTTCAATTATATCCCCCAAACAAGCCTGCAGATAGGGGATTCCAGATATGGAGCTCAGTGGTCCAGGCTCGGTGTTCTCTGCCATCCTCAGAATGTTGGCCCATTGTTCCAGACTTACCACTTCATGGTCACACGATGGCTACATCTTCAAATATTCAAGGAAGAATAAAAGGATTATCTCACTTTGGGCAAAATTGTTGCTTAAAGTGTACTCAGCAGACTTCCCCTCATATCTCATTGATCAGAAGTAGCCAGAACTGGGTCACACCAAACATTAACAAAGGAGAATGAGATTACACTCTTGGTTTATACCAGTTATGGTTCATGCTCTGGTCTGGAGGGAGAATTCACCTTCTCTGAAAATGCTGTTGCTAGAAAAAAACTTATGGTCCTTTAAGTTGATATATAAATTATAAAAAACTGGGGAAATGACAATAAATAGGCAACCAATCATGTCTTCCTTGATTTTTAAATTATCCTTTAGATGTTAGTGGTTGCAGAATCCTAGGAAGGCATTGAGAGTTGGATGGTAGAGTGGGAGAGAGAGGTTATGGTCAGAATTCTTATGGGGATGATGGTGGTGTGGGATGGGATGGGAGTGTGTAAATGGGAGATGACTCAATGAAACATTTAGCTTTCTTTTTTGATATTTTGGTTAGTCATGCCAGAGTTGAGGAGGCTTTAGTAAAGACTAGAAGTGTTTGTAAAGCTTATATTGACACAAGGAATAATAAAATAAAAGTGACAGCCAGCTTGTAACATCTAAGCTAATAACCTTTAGTTATTTCCAGAACCTACCTGTAAAATTGCTTATTGCAATAATTAAGTATCTTATCACCTTTTACTCTTGACTTCTTACAACTCTCATAAAAGACTACAGTAAATAGTACTGTATAGTGTCTGCTTTAATCTTTAACTCTGGCGATCACAAAAGATATTTAGACATGTTAGAAAAAGAAATGGCAGCCATTTGTTCATTTTATACTTTGCTTTGTTTCAAAAATACTTGAAGTGGCTTGAAAGAATGCACTTAATACATGAATATAATAATAAATGGAAATGTCAGCATGACACATAAGTAGGACAAAAGTACTGTTGTTTAGTTATATATAATGCAAAATAATGAAAAATTAATTTAGCTCTTTTCTGAGAGATTAATGTTAGACTTTCAAAGATTATTATTTCAAAATTAAAATCTAAATTATTGTTATTGGGAAGGCTTGCTTTCAATTTTGTTCTCATTAAAGTTATTTCAAACAAAGAAATTTGTTTCTTTTGTGACATAATTTCAGGACAATAAGTTTGAACATTAATATACATGTCAGTACACTTAATGGTTATTTAAACTTTTAATTGATAAAAATTGAATTTCTATTTCAGAAGTAGAGTTTATATTTAATAACTATTGACATTTTAAACATTTAAAGACAATTGATATAGCCTTTTGATGTTGGTGAAATAGGTACTGGTTCATCTGATGTTATAATATCTTAATAGATATATGTTATCATTTTACGAGGAAGTTAAATTTCATTTAAGTAAATTGAAAGTTTCTGTTGCTTCAAAATAATTAGTGCAATGCAATGCTCTTCAGCTTTTATAACTGTTTTAACAATATCATCTTAAAGTATGAAAGAAACAGACAACAGTGTGTAATATTATCTTTTTAAATTAAAGCCTTACCTTTGGAAAATAAATCTGGAAAATGACCCAATAATAGGGATTCGCTGGAATTTTTTTCCAGCTAAACAACAGTAAAGATTTTAATCTCCTTTTTCCTCAAAATCAAAAACTTTTCCATCTGTGTTAATGGCTTTAAATTTTTAACTTTAAGCTGAAATAGTTAGAATATCAAATTCTTCATATTGAACTTTATAATGGAAAACAAGCTCAATCTAAATTACAGTTGTTTTTTTTTGCCAATGATATATGCATATATGAATGTCTATATTCTATATATGTGTGTGTCTATGATCTGAGAAACTATTCATAGTCATTTAAAATATGATTTTGAAGAACTAAAAAGTAAAGTAATTGAAATAATTGTATAATGAATTCTCATTTATTCAAGAGTTTTTTAATTATTTAGGTTGATTGAGAAAACCAAAACGCATAAATCAAGTAGCATAAAAAGTTATCTATGAAGGTTGAGCTGAAAAGGAACATTCTAACCAAGTCTGAGCAAATAATATTAGATTAGGTAGTGACTGCTGAGAGTTAAGTATTTAAAGAGAGATACACTGAAGTGTGCCATATACTTGCCTTCTTCAAAATTTACATGCAATATATATAACACTTTACTTAGTAATGTTATTGAAATATAAGTATTTTATAAGAAGTTACATTTTGGAAAGGGAAAAATAACCTGGAAAATTCATGATCAAACCTCCAATATCCCCTTGTATCCTCATATCCTCACTCAAGTAAAGTGTTGTTTTTAGACGAACAGAATGGGCTCTTTTTAAAGTCCAACTTCATCTTCTCTTGTCCATTAAAGTACATCTCCAGCAGTTCTCTCTTTCCTACATTATCAGTTTTTCCCTCTCACTATGATCATTGTCGATAGCATACAAAAGTTCTATTTTGTTCTGTCACCTTTACTTCAAACTGGAAACATTTACTGAGCATCTATTATTTCAAACAAAGAAATTTGCATCTGCTAGTGCTGGAGGCATGAAAAGGAAAAAGAAACATTGCATACTATCTCTACAGCCGAGAAGTAGAGCTTTTCTAAGAAAGGTTTTAGAATTAAAGACTGAAGATGTAACAAGTAACAGTACTTTAATATTACCTGTAAATTTCCATAATAATATCTTTCTATTGACCAGGTAACATCTATAAAAGACATCATTTTTCTCAGAGTAAAATATTTATGAGGCTTTACTCACTTTCTGTTACTAGAAATGATAAATTTGGACTTAATTGTAAATTCTCACGCATAGTACCTGGCTCTTTTCCTTACAAACAACTGATAAGACTCTGCTCCTTAAATTAAGGTTAGAGTAATAACAATTGCCACAATTTGTTAAATGTCAATAAATTTACCATATGCCAGACTCTTGGCTCAGTGTTTTTATACATTTCTTCACTTAATTTTCACAGCAAGCAATCCTGTGAGGTGCGTAGCATTCTCTTAATTTATGGGTAGAAAACTGAGAAACGAAGCATTTTTTATTTTTAATAAAGGCCCTCCCCATGAGTTTTATGCAATTTTAATTTTAATTAGAATAACATACAAATTCTGGTTTTGGTAGTCAAAGACAAAAAAAAGTAGGCATGCAGATGGTCTGAATTAAATAAGCCACGTGCACTTGAGAATGAGCATTGTCTTATGAAAGAGTGCATGTCAATGGCTACAGTGGATTTATTGTGAGTGGTTTCTGCATGACACTAGAAACCCTGGGCAATGACAGGACAATTTAACCAACAGACAACTGGTACCATTAGAGAAGATGTAGGTAGGGGGGCATGAGTGAGAAAGGGGGAGGGTGTGCCCACATATTGTTAGATACAGAGTACTTTTCAAATGAGGTGGTTTAGTCTTTTTTACTCCCAATTTTATATTTAAAAAAATTTAAACCTATAGAAAAGATGAAAGAATAGTACAATGGACAATCATATACTATTCACGTAGGTTTAAAAATTATTAACATTTTGCTATATTTGCTTGTCTCCATAGATTTATATATATATTTTTATTTTAAAAGTTAGTTGGAAACATCCTAATGTTTCAGCATGTATCTCTCAAGAACAAGGACATTCTACATAATAACAATCTAATTATCACACTAAATAAATTTCACATGAATCCATTATTATTATTATCTGATATGCAGTTTATTTTCAAATAGACACCTCAACTCTCCCAATAAACTCTGGTATAAATCACTTGAAACTCTGCTTCAAAACCCAGTCACAGATCCTACATTTCATCTAGTTTTCAGGACTCTGTTTAGTCTCCTTTAATCTAGAACACTTCCCCAGCTTTTTTTCTTTTGTAACATTGATCTCATGGAAGAATCAGGCCATATGTTTTGTAGACTCTTCCTCAATTTGGATTACTATAAATTTTTTCCCTTATGACTAGATTTACATTAAATATTTTGGGTTGGAATACTACATAGATGATGTTAAGATTCATTTTAACAAATATTAGATTTCCTTAATAAATGTATTACCATAACTATGTTTCACTTCAGTAATTTGCATGCACATTTTAAATATTTATTTTTTTTTTTGCTGATAGTGCAATTTTACTCAAAGCTGTTAAATGAGGTGAAATGTTGACCGTACTAATTGTCATGATTAAGAAATTCTTTGCAGATTAGCAGATTTCATATTTTCGTAAACAAATTTTAAAATTAAGAATGATCAACCTAAAATGTTTGAATGTAATCAGCTTAAAATATGCATGTATATTTTGTGTACAAGACTAATAAATGCACCATATTATTTTTGTGTAGGCGATAACGTTCTAGTAATGTGAACCCTTTTCAGTAAGCCTTAATAAGTCTTTTCTGCAAAACGGAGTAAACCTAACAAGGTGTTTGGTGAGAAATGCCAAAATTGTTAGTTATAGAAACAAGAAATAGAGAAAATCTGAAATAGCGCAACACTAGTTTACAATATTTATTTACAAATTGTTGTTGCATGCTTTACAATAATAATGGCTGCTGTTTATTGAGTACATGCCAGATCTTTTACGTCTATCTCCCGTAATTAGCACAAGCTTAGGAGGGAGGTGTAATTATTAACATTTTTTCAGATTGAAAACAAAGCAGCTTTTAGCTATTATACCATATCTTTTTGGTTTTATCAGTCTACAAAAAAGCTATATTTTATTGCCGTGATTGATGCTGTATTCTAAACTTAAGGGATTGTGTGTGTGTATATATGTGCATGTGTGTGCTTTTCTCATGAAAAAAAGAGAAGAATGAGCCTAAATTTACATCTTTGTAAAACTAGTTTTTGCTGTTTTCCCTTAAGAGAGGCTTTTATATTCTGGATAGAGCTCTGAGGATAGTCTTTTTTTTCTTGTTTATTATTTTTTTTCAATAAAAAATATTAATTTGGTATAATATAAACAGTTATAGCAAGAGCCAAGATGGCTAAGAAAGCTGCTGTTTACATTCTCTTCCTTAATAAGTGTTATGTTTGCTTTGGCTAAATTACTGCTCTGACAAATTATCATTTTTGGTACATTTTTCTGTATAAAAATTGATGTATAAGTCTCAAGAGTGAAGACTTAATTTTAACTTTTAAATTTTAAGTCAAATTCTGAAATGAATGTAATGATTAACTATAATGTTTCTTTAGTTTATTTTATAAATATCTTCAAAATAAACTATGGTTAAATTCAGAAAATTAAACAACGAAGACAGGAAGTCCATACAGTAAACTCACTTATTATTAGTGCTTAGTTATCAGATGCCTTTAGTTTAGTTCAAAATTTTCCCCAGCATCTGCATGATCTTCTACATATGATGTGTTAGAACAACCAGATCTGTAGAATGAAAAAATGCAGTGTGTTAACAAATTGACTCAAATATTAACAGTAAAAGATTTCTCCAAGTGTCAAGCTAACCAATCTGATGGAGGCAGGTCTGAGCGAAAAGGACCTCTGGACATAAGCACATGCATGAGGGATCAGAGAAAACCAGGATCTAACATGTGATGCAAGTGCCATGATTTGGCTCACTTATTTAGTTTGATGATTTAAAACTGTGATAAGAGGCAGGCGAAATGTGGTGTCAAATTCAAAACAAAGTGTGGTGATCTGCCTTGTTTTCAACGTGTTGCTCTCCAATGAAAACACTTTCCCATAAGTAAGACTGATGAGCAGATGGTGCTAATAAGGACAACTAAGTGCTAAATTTCTGGAAATGTTTTTGTTGAGTGACATCTTCGGACTGGTTTTAGCTAACATATATCTTAAGTCACGTGTTTCTAAAGTGCAATGGCATCAATATTTATGGTCGCTGGAATTTTTATTTCCAAGAATGCGGACACAGACAAGATAAATAAAACCCCTTTGCCTCATTTCCAAAGATGGTATGTGAAGTTGAGTGGTGAGATTCTAACCCTTTTGGGATTCAGGGGCTCAGTCTTGGTCACTGGTTTCCAGTAACTGGTGCATGAAGAAATTTTCTCTAGTCTGCAGTGCAAAGAAAATATGCAAAACAAAAACAAAAACATAATAAGTTTTTCGGGGGCTGCTTCTTCCCTTTCTTAACTTTTATTTTCTTATTTTTTATTCTGGTAGTTTGGAAGTTATTGATCCTATTCTTTTATTGATTCCTATCTACATAATATGTTTTATTTGGATTATAGATAAACATAATTGAATTAATCAGAATAATTGTCGTCATTGGTCTATGAATACTTCTTCTTTATTTTACTTTTTATTTTTTATATTTATTTTTACCTTGCCCTCCCAAAAATGTATGGTGGATATTCACTCAAGCCAAGAACCAAAACACTACCAATAATTTACATCTACTTATATATTCTTCCTTTATAACATCTCCCTGCCTGTCTCCCTCCCCCATGTATGCATTGCCTTCTCCCTCTGTGTGTGCAACTCCAAATTTCTCCTATTATAAGGATACCAGTCAGTTTAACTGAGTAACTCTGTAAAGACTCTATCCCCATATAAGGTCATATTCTGAAGTACTAAAGATTAGGACTTCGACATGTGAATTTTGAGGGGGACACAATTTAACCCATAACCATAGAGCACTTACTTTTTTTATTTATTACTATCAAGTTAACAGTGAGCCATTTGAAAAAGTTCAGAAGAACCGTTTTAAAGGTTCAAGTCCCTTCCCAGAAAGGAATATAATGGAAGAGAAAAAAAGTAAAGTAATGGGAAAAAGTAATTTTAGTACTGGATAGCTACAATTTTTGCTCCAAGTGTGGTTCAACTAGGGGCTGAAACAGAGTATTTTACTCTCCTACACTGAGTTATTGGACTAGGGATGACTACATGACCTAACATGGGGCAATCTTAACATCTGAGAATGTTACTAGGGACTGTCGTTGGAGCTCTTATGAGAGTAGTGTGCTCTGTCTCCTGGGGTTGCTGGTGGCCAACTTTGACACCTCTTGAGGAGAACCTAATTCAGCATGGGGAAAAGTAGAACAGAAAGATAGAGGGAGGAAAATTGATAACAATATCATCTTGACATTTTAGATTTAGTTACGCCTAAAGTTTACCCTTTGAACGTCCAAGTTACGCAAGCTGATAAATTTTCCTTTTGGTTTAGATTGGGCTCCTGCTATTAACTGATGTTCATTCAGTTTTTGAGGCAAGATAACAGTAAATAGGCAATTACAGATGTGAAATAATATGTCACATGCATCAAGTGAGTACACAAATAAGACACTTCTGAGTCTTAAAATGAGCTTCAATATTGTCTCACTCCTTTTTCTCCTTCGTTGATTGCTTAAGAGCTTTGCTTTTGACCCCTTTTTGATTTTTTTTACTAAGGGTGTTTTCATATACTTATAATCAAGTATATCAAACTTCCTAAAGGACTAGATCTTAATTATTCCAACCACTAAAGAGAAATTGTAATTATATGTGATAGATATGTTAATTATCACTGCAATGGCAATCATTGTAAATTTATAAATGTATCTAGTTAACATGTTGTACACTTTAAATTTACACAATGTTATATGTTATATGTCAACTATATTTCAATTAAAAAGGTGGTTGAAGGAGGAAAATAATACAAAAAATACATAACATGTTTGAAAATTAAAGCTCGTGTATTGTACATTCATTGACCAAATCTTCAGTGGAGCCAAGTTCTTTCCTTTGAGTTTTGGCCCCTGATTGACGTTTAAAATATTTTTGGCATAAATCACACTCTCATTTACATCATCTTCAATTTTATGGTTTCCATTTTATTAATATTAAAATAGAATGTAAAGACATTGCAGAGCAGTCTGTGTATAGAATCATTCTGGTTTTTTACAATTAAATAATTTTTTTTTTTTTTACAATTATCTCACCTACATGTAATTTGATAATATTTTTTAGCAACTCACCTTTTAAGCATTTGTAAGCATTTGACTTAGTTTTTATGAACTAAAACCTAACTTATTTGCACTCATATTTCTCATTTTATGTAATATTTAATTCAATTATATAATTATGACAACTTGCACAACTGGCATCAACAGACCTGGGGATAAAAACTGATTCTTAATTAGCATAAAATTCAAATATAGAAACAGAAGTTCCCAGGTGTCTTGGCCTTGAGCTTGCAGAGCCTTATAGGCCTCAGTCAGTATGCTTTACTTTTAGGGAATTCATTTGAAACATTTTAATTTTATACTCTATGTATTTTATGTAAAAAAGTAAAGTCAAAAGAAATGTAGTGTAATCACAGAAAAAACAAAAGGTAGCAGTAATTTTAAAGTAAAATTGCACAGAATAAGATGACAAAGCAACACGTTAAAATAAGTTATTAGAATTATAATTGTGAAAGAAATAAGTATTACTTTAGTAAAATATTAACCACATCAATATATTAAAATGGATTATATGATCTCAGGGGAAATAATAATGAATAGTTCAGACCCTAAATTACTAATTCTAAATACAGAAACAATAACTTTTGTATATTGCAAAAGCAATGACTATGTCACTGTGAATATTTCGGTGAAGTAATAAAGACAAAAATATGCTGTTTATATTGTTTACCAATTCTTCCACTTTAATACACTTCCTCTACAACAACTTGTGGATATTTTCAACAACACAGGTTATTTGGCAGAGTTTTATCTTTAAAATTTCCTGTGGAATTACATAAAAATAAAATAATCTTGCATCAACAGCTAATTTATCATTTTTCTCAATCTCTGAGGGGATTCCCAGGAAATATAATGATGCACTTAAACTAAAAACTTAGTATATTGGGTATGAATACAGAAGAGAACTAACTACTCATGGAAATTTTTTCAAAGACTGCCTATGCCCTGGAAGGTGCAAAACTGGTAAAATACATATTTATCTGGCTCGCATAATCTCCACAGCCAGATGAATGAGTGATAAAATACACACTGATTCAGTGAATAATGTTGCTATCAGCTTTTACCTTAATTGTACAGTTACACTTGACCCTTGAACAACATAAATTTGAACTGTGTGGGTTGACTCATACCTGGATTTTTTTTCACTAAATATACAGTTGGCCCTCCCTATCCCTGGGTTTTGTATCCTCAGATTCAGCCAACCTCAGGTGGAAATCATCCAAGGTGGTTGAATCTGTGACGAGGAGGGCTAACTGTATACATTGTTCTATGCCTTTTAATATAAAGGACTTGAGCATCTGCAGATTTTGGTATCCATGGGAGTCCTGGAACTAATCCTCCACAGGTACCAAGGGATGATGGAGTTGAAAGAGCTCAAGTTATGTGAAGATTTTCAACCACAGGTATCAGGGCCCTTAACCCCCCACATTGTTGAAAGGTCAACTGTACTTGTTCTGATAGCATGGACTGTATTCACATGAAGAGATAAAACAAGGGAAGTAGAATCCTTTTATCCATATTCTAACTGGTATTTTAGAAGATGATGCCACTCAAAAATTGAACAAAAATAAAATCTTCAGTTAATCGTCTTTGTATTTTGTCTAATATTTTATCTAATTGTATCCATAATAACAAGTAGATAAAGCATCTGTATAGTGGAATTTTTGTCTAGATCTATTACTGTACTTACTTTTTTACATATTTTTTATTGTGGTAAAGTGTAGATAATGTAAAAGAAACCATTTTAACTATTTTGAAGTATACAGTTCAGTGACATTAAGTATATTCACTGTATTTTACAACCATCTTTACTATTCATTTCCACAACTTTTTCATCATCCTAAACAGACACTTTATATACATTAATATAACAACTCCCAATTTCCCCTGCCCTTAGGTGCTGGTAACCTCTATTACACTTTGTGTCTCTATGAAATTTCCTATTCTAAGTACCTCTTTTAAGTGGAATTATATACTATTTATCATTTTGTGTCTGGTTTATTTCACTTAGCATAATTCTTTCTAGGTTCATTCATGTTGTAGCATGTATCAAAATCTCATTCCTTTTTAAGGCTGAATTACACACATACACAAACAAAATTTTGGGTTTTTTTAATTCATCTGTCTGTTGATGAACACTTGAGTTGTTGCCACCTTTTAACTATTGTGAATAATGCTACTATGTACAACATTGGTGTACAACGGTCTGTTTGAGTTCCTGCTTTCAATTCTTTCGTTTATGTACCTGGGAATGGAAGAGCTGTATCACAAGGTAATTCTGAGTTTAATTTTTGAGGAACCACCATACTGTTTTGCACAGTGGCTGCACCATGGTACATTCCTACCAGTAATGCACAGAGTTCCAATTTCTTCACATCCTCACCAGCACTTGTAGTTTTCTATTTTTTAAATAATAGACTTCCTTAAGGGTGTGAGTGGTATCTCCCTAATGATTAGTGATATTGAACATCTTTTCATGTGTTCATTGGTCATTTGTATATTTTTGGCTAGTCCAGTTTGCTTGTCTGGGTCAGAGGATGGAGGTGGCTCAGATCTTCACTCTGAGGGATCTGAGCCATGATCAGGCCACAGTGAACTACGGCTGCTGCAATCATCTGCTCATAATTATCACATGCATGAAAGCACCAAGAGTTGCCCTCATGAACCCTTTGAACTGCAAACATAATCCTGCCTAGCTTTTCATGGTAATCAGAGTCTATTTTCTGTAACAGTAGAGTAAACACTTTGACTGCTGGCTGAGGAGCCCAAAGAGACCAGATAGTAGTCATAGTTTCAAGTTCAGCAAAATTCTTATTGTGTTCTCTAGTAGAAATATGCCCTTGATAATGAGAATCTAATCTGACAAAACCTAAAGTTTCAGAAAAGGGAAGTACAAAATCTGAAGGTATGTCACTGGTAATGATGGTAATGAAGTGGCATGACTCTCACTTCTGCCTCTTGCTTTCTGGATCTATGTATTGCAACCATTGGAGACATTGCACCATTTATAAGTCACTGATTCAAAGCTTTTGATACAATTTTGGGACTGCGCTCCCTTGACCCCACCTCACTAATGTTGTCCTTCAATTGGAGGGTTACCTGAGCCTATAAAAGGTCATTTAACCATCTAATAAGCTAGATGCTTTGGAGTAAAGAGGTAAATATAGCGTATCTCATGCTCCTGTGCCCATTGACACACCACTTTTGTCAAAAAATGGGTCCCCTCAGAAGCAATGATGTGTCTACTGTTGTGCTGATATACCAGTCATTCTATACACCTCTGAAACTATCGGCCCTATCCCCAGCCAGGGTAAGGACTCACTAGGAATACCACAGTCTAGAGAAAATGCAGTGAGTGACTAGCGCCCCTGTCAGTACTTAAAAAATTCAGGAGTAGAGATCCCCATCATGTCCTTGTGCAATTCATCTGTTTAGTCCCTGTGAAACCTTTCAAATCAAAACCATTTCATGCTCCCACTACAATCATTATAATTAATATTACCCCCAGTAAGTACCAGAGCTACTGTGTATTCCAGTACCTCATTTTCTGCCTGCATTTCATTTCAATCTCTGAGAGTCTCAGGAATTGCAATGGAGTCTTATCACTGTTTATGAGTGATCCAGTTCCAAAATCTCAACCTAAGGGCCTGTTTTTAAGGGTTACTACTGGTATCAGTTGTCTTGGCTTAGTGTCTTAGATCGCATTTCCTAGAAAGTTACTCTGAGGTGGATATTTGCATGCAGGTGGTTTACTGGGGGGGCTGCCGGGAATGCCAAGAAAAGGTGCTGTCGAAGTTTGTAGAAGCCAGTGTGTAATGGGTTACCTCAGAGCAGAGTGGGATAGGAAGAGTCCACAAAAGGTATCTGGTGCTTCAGGAAATATCTGGCAGAATTTAAAATGTAAACGTATTGTGATCCACAAGTTTCACTTGCAGGAGTTAATTTTACAGGAACTTGTGCTTCTAGGTGCAAATATCTATGGGAATTGGATAGGCTCTGGGGCCAACTGCCTGGGATTAAGGCCAGGCTCTGCCACTGTAAATGAGGCATCTTTAAAGTATGTCATGTCTCACATAGATTTACTAAGAGTATTAAATAAGTTAAAAGATGCAATAGGCTTTGCACCGTGACTTGCACATAGTAAGATCTCAATGCATGTCAGTTATTATTAATATTATTATTACGAGGATATTTATTGAAGCTATCGTTTGTAGTGACAAAGGATAAGAAACAACCTAAATATCCATTAATTAAATACTAGGTAAAAAAGAAATATATATATAGTATGGCCATACATACACATGCAACATACACTGCAAAGTGAAAAAAGCAAAGCAAAGAGGAGAACAGTGTGTCTAGTATGCTCCCATTTGTGTAAAATGGACATGTAAGTACATATGCCATAGAGATTATTAGCCGGCTCCCTTCTGCTTCCAGGGCATACAGAAGATTGCTCTTTGCCATTCAGTGGACCACATGATTAGCTCTGGGCAGTGTGAGTCCCAGGAGGAGAGAAAAGCCCCTGTGCAACCTTCCAGCTCTCTTTCCTGGAAGCCACATACGAGGTGGCAGCTTCACAGGGTTATGAAGTTTCAACACAGAGTTTGATGCAGAAACATAACCTTTGTTGTGTTTAGCCACTGAGATTTTGGGTTCATTTTGCTACTGCAGTATAACTCGGCCTATCTTGACTGGTCTAAAATAATTCTACAAAGGAGATGAAGAAAATTGAAAAACTGATTGCTCCTGGAGAGGAGAACCAGGACACCGAGGGTCAAGGGTGGGAGGAGACTGATTTTGCCTTCTATATTCTTTCATATACCTTGAAGTTTTAAACTCTGAGAGTGCAAAATTTTTAAAAAATTAAGGATAGTTTGGATGTGACAGGAACCATCAATCTTCCCTAAATCTTAGTAGAAGCTCTAGTGCTCAGCCCCTTAAAACAGGAACAAGAGACAAAGCAACCTTCTGCCCCTGGAAAAAGACAAGCACAGAAATCATTTAGCTTGATTATGTTATTTTTTCCAAGAATGTTCAGCAGCTTGACTAAAGATGCAGAAAAAGACCTTTTTGGGCAAAGAAGGCAGTAAAGATAGGAGACGGAGAAGGTACAGTCGTGGATGGGGACCTAATCGTACTGGAGGTCTCGAAGGGATGAGCACTTAGTGCAGTGCTGCCAGAGAAATAGTGTGGGGGAATAATTGCTGGTGATCAGGGAGTTTAATTCTTGAAGAAAAGATTTACTAGTTATGACAGTGTCTAGAAACTGACAGCTTGAGGTAGAGTAAAGTAAAAGGTAGAAAGATTTTGATATTTTAAGACAAGTAGTATAAAATTTGTTCTTGTTTTATACCTTATTAGGTTTGTAATATTCTGAATGATTTCAAAATACATGGCATATTTCATAACACAGGTGTCGACGATGAAAGAAATCTTTATCATTTTCCCTCAGGAGCTTTTGCAAAGGAATTTCTGATTTTTCTATAAATTTCTCTTCAAAGGATGCTATGACATATGGCAGATCGATAGTGACCAAGCCGGATATTTGCAGGACAGTTATGACAAAAGAGGATGGCGGTTTCACAATAAGGATGAATAATGGAGAAGATAAAAGATAACCTTGACAGATAACTCGGTTAAGAGGGAAATTGGAAAGTATTTAAAGATCCTGATTCATACCGATAGGCCATTCTACGGGATTACATCTAAAATAATAAACTGTATTTATATAGGTGATTTCCTTGAGTCGTAGAACATTTTTCTTGGTGACTATAGAACTATGGCATTTAGGAAAATAGATGAAGCATTTTACTAACACAAAAATAATAGAGCCTTTCTCTAATACTGTAGCAAATGTGGGAGAAAAGTAATCAAAGTAGTTACTCAGCCCCCACTGTGTACCGAGGCAATGGGACGAGTGCTGTTTGAAGAGCTACATGATCCCTGATTTTAAGGCGCTTTTGGTTCAGTTAGAGAGATGTAGAATACTCCTCACAAGAATAATGGAAATAAGACAAGATAATAGTCATTGGTTACTTGAAAGGTAAAGAATGAAAATGGTATAGAAGTTCAGAGAAAGGCAATCTCAGTTCAGTATGGTGAAGCCTCCGTGGAAGTTATTGTCAGCTGGATTTGAAGTTAGAAGACCTGAATTAGAATCTAGTGCTGTCATTTACTACTGGACCTGAGCAAATTTATTAAACTTGCCTCTGCTTTTTAATTTATAAAGAATGATAATATCGATCTTGTAGCATTGCGAAGAATGTGCCAGTCCTTGTCCTGTTGCACTCAGATCTATTTCTTGTCCTTTCTTTTTCTTAGCTAAGTGAAGGTGGCAAATAGCTGCACTTCCCAGTGCTATGGACTGAATTGTGTCCTGCCATACTCATATATTGGAGATCCTCAACTCCCAAGAAGACTGTATCTAAAAAGAAGGATTTTAGAAGGTAATTAAGGTTAAATGAGGTCATAAGTGTGCGGTCCTAGTTCATTAAGAGTGTGGCCTTATAGAAAAAGAGAGTAATCTCTTTCTCTCCCCCCATGTGAGGACATGGAAAAAAGGCAGCTTTCTATAAGCGAGGAAGAGAATCCTCACCTGACAGTGACCATGCTGGCACCTTGATCTTGGATTTCCTAGCCTCCAGAAGTGTGAGAAATACATTTCCGTTGTTTAAGCCACCCAGTCTATGGTATTTTGTTACGGCAGCACTAGCTAAGACACCAGGTTCCCATGTCACTAGGATCAGGCCAAAGGCAGGAATGGGACAC
>NW_024351073.1:4133175-4142620 GCF_902729225.1 Pteropus medius
CACACACATTCCAAATTTAAGCTGCCTTTAAACATTTAGTTTGTGATTTAACAAAGAAACAGTTATATGGAATTCTGTTGAGGACAAACGACGTGAGCAAAAGTTTGTGAATAAGAGAGATGAGACTCTAGACTATCACCTTGATGGCTCTGTTTGTTTGAACTAACCTAGAATTTACCAACATGTCTTAAAGTTTCAGAAGAAATTGTTTTTAAGGTAAACATAGTTGGAATTTTATAGCATTTACTCTATATCTTTAGTTAATAATATTAGTGTTCACTTAAGCTTGCATTTATAATTATAACATTCCAAATAGACCAGCAGTGATCTTCACATTAAAATTTATTAAAAGCTAGATTTATAAACAGCATGTTTCCTCCATGCCCTAAAGGTCATGCCACCAGGTTTCTGCAAAATCAGGCCAGGAAGAAATTACAGTAAAGGAGGGCTCTCTATTTGTAATTTCCAAAAGGTGTACTTTTTGAAACTCACTCAGAGTACCTTACAGATCTTAACTCCTGGACATAACACAGATTTTGTGTGTTGGTTTGCCTTGTTATTAGGTGTTTTGAATTCATTTCCTGTCCAGAAGAATCCTCCTACTGAGGTGAACACCATCCCCGTGTTGATCAATCGGTTACGTTCTAAAAGGGGGTGGCATCTGTTTATTATTATTATTATTATTATTTCAATGTGAAATATAACCAAGAAAGGACTTGAATGGAATTGTGAAATGTGCTGCCAGAGGAAAGTCCCAGTTAAAAAGTTTTAAAAGATATCGGTCAACGTCCGTAATATCTGGAATTTGTCTGGAAGTTGTTTCTAAAACAAAGAATATTTTCTGGACACACAGTGTTTGTGTGTGCTATGGTGGGGTTTTAGCTGATTACACAAATCCATTTGTTGTCGAAGGGCAACATAGATCTTTTCGACCACAGACAGTCATGTATTTTTTTATATCTGCAACTACCTAATTTGAGCTGGCATTGACCTTAGAGATCATAAAGTCCATGTGAGAAAGCTCAAGAGTTTTTCCCCACTCCAAATATTAGATATTAATGATGCTAATGATAATTTATATGTTATGCATATTTTGCTGCTGTTGTAAAATGGCCAAATATTCAAATTAAGATACAGAATGTTATCTTTTATGTTATCGGGAACAATCAGTTATTATTCAAAACAAGACTTATTCTAGGTTTCTAGATCTGTTTCTTTGTCTCTTTTATAGAATCATTCTTCTATAGGAAGGTCATTTATAGAAACAACTTTTACAATACATGATTTTGATAAATTAATTTAATAGTAATTTAGTTTTCTGTTGAATGCTTAAATAATACAGTGCAAAATTAGTACCAGAAAATCTTTCTCAAAAAAACCCAGGCATTTTATGCCTCTTATAGTCAAATGTTTTAAAATAAAACAAACTAATTTCCAAAAATTAGTCCTACTAGATTCTTTAACCATAACAGGTACCGAGTACTGATACTTATTGCTTTGCATGGCATTGTTGTCAAGATCTGTCTTTTAAGTTCTGTCATTTTTCTTTTTTTTCCAGTTCCACTGACTCTTCCGACATCATTTCTCGCATCACCATGAAGTGAACATGCTCCATAATTCCGTTGGTCCCAGGAGATGGATAAGGGACACGTGGAGCTGAACTGCCTCAGTCGAGCTGCCCCTAACAAGTCCAGCCTAGATTAGCCAACTGCAAGCTCATGAGCTAAGTAGATACCTATTGTTGTAAGGCTAATGACTGTACCTAGAGTAATCAAATTCACACAGACTGAAAGTAGAATGGTGGTTGCTGGGGACTAGAAAGAGGGGGGATGGGGAGCCGGTGTTTAACAAGTACAGAGTTTCAATTTTGCAAAATGAAAAGAGTTCTGGAGATAGTGGTGGTGGTTATACATCAATGTGAATGTACTTGATACCACAGAACCGTATATTTAACATTTGTTAAGATGGTAAAGTTCATGTTACATGTATTTTATCATAATCAAAAATGAAAAAAAATAACTAAAGGGGTTTAGTTTTCTGCACTAAAACTTGAATGATTCACCAGATGGGAGTAAAGACCAACGGGAAGGACCCTGCCAATCATTCAGAATGATTCCTAAACTGGGCTTCTGCATTTGATGTCATGAATGACATTCCACCCAGCCCTACCCCACCCATCCAGTAGAGGGTGCCTAATTAAGGTTATAGTAGGGATGCTCTTTTTGATCACGAAGGGGTGTTTCTTCCTAATCTGAGTGAGGAACAGAAATCAGAGAATTCGGCCTCTCATAACTGCAGAGCTGTTTTCTCTAGCAGGAACTTTTCTGGTGGGTGAGGTAACTACTGGTTATTCCATGGACGCTCCTGCTCTGCCAAGCCCTCTCATTGCTCTCTCTTTTTAGTCAAATCCTCAATCTTTTCAGAAGCCCCTTTTCTAAGACTCTAAGCTGGTGGTGTTCACTATTCCTCCCCACAGAAGAGGAGCAGTTCAGAGACACCCACCGCCTAACTTCGCTGTGCAAACTCCACGTCTTAGGTTTAACTAGATGTTAAGACTTGCTCTGTTTTACCCAGGCTTTACTTTGAAGAGGGAGAAATGGTATCTACTCATTTGAGTGGAGGAAATAGAAGATGCTCTGATTCTATATGAGGGTC
Source organism: Pteropus medius (assembly GCF_902729225.1). Classification (NCBI taxonomy): domain Eukaryota; kingdom Metazoa; phylum Chordata; class Mammalia; order Chiroptera; family Pteropodidae; genus Pteropus; species Pteropus medius. The sequence goes on from NW_024351073.1 coordinate 4,135,831, forward strand.
CTCACCCATGAGAAGGTGGATGATTTCTTCATCAGTTACCTATGAAGCAAACAGATCTCACCTAGAAAGCACACAACAAAGTATGGGTTCATATCAACACAACACATTTTTCTTGTTCATAGGACTTCTCCTCACCCTAATTAATTCCCAAAACCCACCCTACGGCGTGGCTCTGAGGCTCTTGGGAAGGGTAGCATAAATTCCAGTTAGATTCATTGTGATGTCCAGATCTCTCCCTGGTTGGAAGGTGGCTGGAACTCTCAGTTTATTTTACCCAATTGACTCCACCCAGATTGATGAAGACTCCGGCCAGAGCCTGATTCAGGAAGTTCTCCCTGAGCCCCTGGAACTTGTTATTTATGTGAATATGTAGGTATACTCCAACCATTCACCACCCTCTGGCTCACTTCGGGATCAGGATACTAGGGCATAGGGCTAAATCCATTGCTTCCTCCACTACCATCTATGTAATAGTCTGAAGAAGGCACCAGCACAAAATGGCTGCATCTTCCCTTTATGCAAAAAGAAGTGTTAGATTGGCCTGCAGTTGACATTGTAGCACATGCCGTCAGCATCCTACCCATGCCCCTGGAATTTTCAGTGTGATTTCCTGGACTTCCAGTTGCCAATATCTGCTTCTTTGCCTGAAGGGCTCTTCCTTCCACTCCCACTGACTCCCGACCCCCTTCACACACATGCACCAACTACAACTGTGGAAAAACATGTTGCCCAAATAGCAAGCTAGAGATGGGAAGAGGAGTTAACATTCTGCCTCCTCACTGGAGGAGTCCTCAATTGTTGACTCTTGGGATTTTATGTGAAGGTACTCCAGCCCCTCCTGAGTACCGAGGCTTTTTTTTTTTTTCCCCTCACCCCACTATTTCCAAGGGTTTCCACCCTGGGTGGAGTGAGCTTCAACTCCCACCATGGCAGCTGTCCTAATAAAACTCCTTCTATCAGATGCCTTTCCTTCTCTTCTTTATAACACTTCCCCACTTTACTCGTATTATCTTTACTTCCCAAATAAACTGCTTGCACGAACATCATGATCTCTAGTCTGCTTCTGGGTGAAGTTCAATGAAGCCACACTAAAAGCTTTTTTCTATAAGTCTCCTGGAAGTCTTTGGCACTGGAGTCATAGTACCTGCCTCCCCAACTGAACAGTGGGATGACCATGTCCACTTGGGTGAGGGTTTTATATATACCACATAATGAGACCAGGAAACTCATGGAGCCTTCCCAGTGGGGCTCCATGTTCCATGTGAGGCCTTCTATTCTTGCCTTGACTATTCTGTAGGAGAAGAGCAATGCCACTTATTCAGCTTTCCTCCAGACCACTAGGATCTCAGAGATGCATTATGAAGCCAAGAAATGTTCCTGGATCCTCCCCGTCACCCCAAGTGATTCCCAGCAGAAAAAGTCAAGAAGTCCTAGTGTGATAAACTGAGATGGGTGTTCGGTATGTAATGAGAACAAAGAACAAATGTGAGAAAAGCAAAGCAAAAGGGTAGAAGACATTTGCTTGATAGGAAACATGGGCCCAGCTTTCACTTTCATTGAGCGCTTGTGCTGGTTTCACAATGTATAATGAATCAGCCTGGGTTAAAGGCACAGTTGGAGATTACTCAGAGCCTGAGTAGCTTTACCTCCCACTCTCCCTATCAAACTGTTCTTCCTGGTTTCTGTCTTGCTGACTCCATACCCACATTATCCCTGCATCACTGAGAGCACTGACAACACTGGCCTTAACCTTGAGGAACTCATAATCTAGTTAGGGAGACAGCCATATAAACAGATTCAAATAATAGGCAGTAAGTGCTAAAATAGGAACATAACTTAAGTGCTATGGAAACAGAAGACAAAACAGTTAATTCCACCTGGGGCAAACAAAAAGGCCCTGAAAGATAAAGAGGCAATTTCCAAGCTGAGAGATGCAACAGAGACATTTCAGGCAGAAGGATCATCATGTCTTCTCTTTCTAGTTGTGGTTCTTGAGATCTTCATTTTTAGGTGAGTAAACATCGTAAGACAATAATGCTGGGGTGTAGACAATTGTGCTGGGAAATATAGAAGTCAGCAGGAAAAGAGGAAGAGCAATTTGATATAGATTGACTTCATATAAGAAGCGGGAGTCTAAAGGAGCTAAGCAAGGCTGTTGAGGACAGAATGTTGTGAACATCACTCATACTTAGGGTGACCAGGAGTCAGAGCTGACTCAATGGCACACAACAACAAAACATTGTGAACTTGAAAAACTCCACATGTGTCCCTTGATGGCTATTGGGGAAAGAGAGTCTGTTTGGAAAGTTAGTATTTTAGGAAAACATTTTTTAAGTTAATGCTTCTTTGAGAAACCATCTCTGATGTGTAGCTTCTAAAAATGTAAGCATTTATTTCTTATGACTTGAGAACTTTAACGGACACACTACAAAACATGAAAGCAGTCATACCCACAGGAAAATTAACAAGGGTCAAAACACAAATACAGAGTCAACTTGATGTGTATATTGCTTTTTGATTAAAGAGACAGAATACCCAGAGTTCAAATTTTAAAAGCAATTTTCAAACAAGTTTGGGCAAGGTATAAAAATTTAGGCCCAGATTTTTCATCTAAAAATCCCCTGATTTTTTATGAAGTCTTTTCGTCTCTTAAACCATCTCTATAAAATGAAGATTTGGAGAGTTTCAAGTAGGGAGTGATGGGGTTACTATTGGTGTAGGGCTAAACATATATCGGAGTACTTTTTCATTTTCTTTTTGGATGGAAATGTTTTAAAAATTTAGGGATGCTTTTCATTGCACTTATTGTTGGTATGAAAAAAATTTTTCACTTGAATATTTGTATTTGTAAGAGGTTAGATAGCTGTAGGAGATTAGATACTATAAAGGAAGATACTAATAATGAATGTGTACCTCTCCCCAGTTCTACTATTTATTAGTAGTCTGTGGGTTGAGTTAAATTCTGGGTTAGTATAGTTGGTAAGTTCCTTTTATGGCCCCAAACTCTGTTTCTTTCTCTTTCTTCATCCATCTTTCTAGCGCCAGTGGTGGGGAACTATTTTATCTCTTGGGAGTTATGTTAGAAAAAGTAATGTCTTAGTTAGAGAAGAGATAAGGAAGCTGTACAAAAAAGACCCCAAAATATGGTAGCTTAAGCAAGAGAGATTATTTCTCTCACATAGAAGTCTGGAGAGGAATTCTAGTGACATTATGACCTCTCTGTGGTGTCAGGAGCCCTATCTTGTTACATTATCAACACTCAGCTTCAATCCCTTGGCTGAGAATGGTTGTTTCAGCTATAACCAGGGATCAATTTATTGTAAAACTAATGAAATTCAGCTTCAGGATCCATCACTTGCATGGATCCTTTCCATGAGTTATATAAAGTTGGAAGGGCTGCAGGCTTTTCTGGGATATGACTATAGGGGTACTTTTTGTGCCATAGACCCCTTTCGCCATTTGGTGAAATCTATGGACCCCTTCTCAGAATGTCTTTAAAAGCTTAAAGTAAAAGCTGGTGGGGTATTTGTTCTCTCATCCAGATAGGATTACAAAGGAAGTCAATTATATTAAAGATCAATTATCAATATATTTGAAAAATGTTGCAATATATTTGCTTCTTTATTAATTCATTAAAAATAAGATCTAGTGATGAGATTAATAACTACCATAATTTTGAAGTAGTAATGAACATTAATGATATTTCACATGTTTGCCTTACTTGTAATGTCATGTAAACATATCTAATTTCTATAGTGACAGGGTCGCAAGTAAAGCATATACAACTCTACTGCCCACATTTATACTAGAAGGAAAAATATTAAAAGTTACATTTCCCACAGTAGGAGATCTGAGTGGTGCATTTTCATGGATTCTACATTGGTTTTCTAATGAAGAGAGAACAATTGTCCTTGCATTTAATTGTCTTTATTTTCCACCTCAGTTTCTCTCTGTTTGTATTCATTTTCTTTTTCATTTTCACCAATACATATTGCAATTATCTTAGGACTTTCCTCTATGTAATTCGGTTTTTCAGTAGAGACTATTCTATTTCCATATATCAGTTTGTTTTCTAATGATATTATTTTAGTCCTCAGTTTTTCCTCAGATCCACAAGTCTTCTTTTTATTTAATTTTGATCTTTTATTTGATCTCTCGCTTTCTTTAGTTTATATTCTTATTCATTTTTTATACAGCGATGCAAGTTCAAGGAATTTCCTTCTGTTTCTTGAATTAAATTTTCTTCTGGTTTGAACTTTTTGTCTATTTCTTCAATGTTTCCTTCCTACCTCACTGGCTTTTGACTTTTAGCCTTTCTCTCTCTCTTTTTAAAGTTTTCCAGATTAGGTTTTTATGATTGTCATGCTCTCCTTTTTCATGCTTGGCTCTCTCCAAGTATACAGTCTATTCGCTGCAGTATAGTTCAAGCAATTCTTGACTCTCTGCTGTATCTGAAAGCACTTTTCTTGTCTGAACTGTAATGTGGGCTGGAGGTTTTGTTCTCCATGTACTCATCCATAGCCCGAGGAAATAGAGCCTGTCTGTGAATGTGTGTGGGGCTTGGCGGTGGAAGGAGGTGAGGTATTTGTTCTCTCATCCAGATTTTGTTAATTACAACATTTCACTCCAGTTCTTTATGATGTGTGTACCATTCCAATGGGGGCATACTATGTACAGCATGGAAGCCTTCACAGAATGCTAGAGAAAACCAGCCTTGCTATCTATTCACTGTCCTTGCTTTATCCTCTTCTTTTCTAGTTTCTATTACTCCTTAGTGCAAAGAAGAATTTTTTAGAAGAAGGAGGAGAAGGAGGTGGAGGAGGAGGAGGAGGAGGTGATGGAGGAGGAGGAAGAGGAGGAGGAGGAGGAAGAGGAGAAAGAGGAGGAAGAAGAGGAAGGAGGGGAAGAGGAAGAGAAGAAAAAGAGGTGTCGACAGGGTGGTCACCCATTTGCTTTTTTCCAGGCTTGAGATTAGTGAGAATTTTCATTACAGTGTCGACGTGGTGGAGGTGGTGCTGGGAGCTGAGCCAGTTATTCCTTTGCTCAGCTCCAGAATCCCCTATTTCTTTCTTTGGACACTTGTTTTTAAGGTTTATAACATTAGCTTAAACATCTTTTCTTGTCTAGTCATTGCTAGTAAAATTTTTTGCTCATTCTGTTAGGTGAGGTAGAATAGAAATTGTTTGAAATGGTTTTGATCTCACACCTTATCCCAGAAGTCTGAGCCTCAGTTTTTTAGTAATAAAATGGACCTCAATGTACCCAATTCAGAGTCATTATGATGATAAACTGGATTGATGTTTGCAAGTATCTGGTGTGAAGAAAGCAGGTGGTAATTGATGGAATGCATTTAATTTAAATAAAATGAATAATTTTCAAGTATCCCAATAAAGCTGGAAAAAAATAAATAAAATGGATAATAATAGTAACATCTTTATATACACTATAAAATATGAAAATATATGCTATTTATAAATCTTCTCCTCAAGATATGTCCATATTTCTCATACTTGAAAATACTAGTACTTTTATTATCAATAAAGGGTACATTATCAATTTAAACATCCAAAAAAGTATCATGCTTGTTAAGCCATTAACTTAAGATTGACCCCTAATTTGTTTTCTAAATTATGATCTTTTTAGGTGAATTGGGAGAATGAGGAGAAATCACAGTCATCTGTAGGAAATGTGTTGATGCATTTGTAGCCAATTCTTGATTAGCCACATGGGGATTTCCTGCATGTTTGATTATCAGTACTTTCCAGATGATGTCCAGAAAATAAGAAAAGATTCTATTTGGTGTTGTGCAAATTAATGGGGTTTTTTTTTTTTTCCCTCTATTAGTGAATCTAGACCAGATGGTGATTCCCAAGCAAACCTTTCTCTTTAGGAGAGTCTATAAACAGACCATCCCTTTTCATACAAACTGCATATTACAAATCTGTGCTGCCTCATCCATGAGCCTTCTGGAAGAATAACACATTTGCCTTTATTAAATGAAAAGTGAAAGAAGACAAGGATAGCCTTGTAGACCTACTTGTTCAAAGAATCAAATATATGTGTTTCATAAGAGTAAAAAATATATATTTGAAGAGTGACAGAGAGGACAATGTAAACTTTTCCATCCATGCATTCTTCCTCCCTCGTTTTTCTCTTGTATGATTGTAAATTCCTTTAGATAGAGAGGATTGCAGTCTTATTCATCTTTTTATTTTCATTTCTGCCCTTATCACTTAGCACAGTGACTGGCACATAGTATGTATGTAAACACGAAGAAATCAATATGTGTATTTAACATGTGAGCTGAATATACATTCCAATCTGATTTATAGACATCTTTTATTGAGCATGCTTTTAAGTTTTCTGAGGAACTATACATATAATTAGAGGACTGAACTGCTAGTCATTATCTAATGCTATCAGAGGAATTGCTGTCACAACTGTTCTTGGAGAGCAGACTATTTTCAAACTTCCTTATAGTTAAGGTCAGGTGTATCATTTTGTCCTATCGTACTAGGAAGACTAGATTCTGGAAGCCATTTGTAGAAGACATTGTGGGTGCAGTTGCCATATCTTCACCAGCTATTGATAGTATTCATAGTATAATTATTAGAGATTCCTTAGATTTCATACCTATGTTCTGACAATAACCTTTTGTCACAAAGCAGATGACTCCTTTTTATTATCGGGGCGTGTGTGGGTGTGTGTGCTAAACAACGCACTTGACCAATAGCATTATAGCTAAACAGTGTAGAAAAAGTCATGACTCATATTTTCTTGGGTGTTTTTT
>NW_024351073.1:4142631-4244944 GCF_902729225.1 Pteropus medius
TTTTTTTTGGTTGATGGGTGGCTTATGTGAGTCAAGACTATTGCATTCTCCAAAATTAACAGGCGTGCACTTACATATTGTTTTAATATAACTCTTTTTATAATTGGTAGCATTATTTATTTAATACCAAAGGGGTAACTAGGTACTGAAAATGTTTTAGACTGTCCAATCTCTATACCTTTGCTTATCTTCATTCTTCTGTAGTAAATGTCATCGTTGTCCCCATATATCTGTTGAGGTCATTTTTATCCTTTAAAGGCCATGTCAAATGCACTCATATCTCATATAGTGCTTTTCATTATAGCACTGTATGTTCTTACACAGCTTCTAAAATGAAAACTATAGATGTACATATATATGCATATATATGTGTGTGTGCATATGTGTGCATATGTGTGCATATGTGTGTGTGTGTGTGTGTGTGCATGTATGTAAAGAGGAGTTGAGAGCAGCTGATAGGAAGCCAACCAGGTACAGGCAGACTACATGAAGTACTTTGAAAAGACTTCATAAGTAAAAGTAATAAGAATTTGATGATAATTTGATGATACATGCACTGGGAATGTATCTTTATTAAGCATCCCTACAGCGTTCACTATTATCTTGAATTTCCTAGCATTTTTCTATTTATTAGGTAGTTTGGGAGTGGGTATGTGTGCCGTATCTTGTGATATCTTGCATATTAGTCTTGAAAATTGTTATGGGCTCACGCATTTAGGGAATAAAAGAAAACCAGTCAGGTCAAGTGAAATGAAGATTTTTAATTAACTTTGAAATGATTGCCAACTAGGCTGACACTACTCTTCTTCAGGTGATCAGATCTCACTCTCATTAGCTACATTAATCCATTAATTAATACAAGGAAATTTGATGGGCACTTCCTTTATGCAAGTAACTATGCTCACTGTTGGACACTGTGCTAAGTGCTGTATCACCTGAGGAAAGAGTTTATGCACACAGATTTAGGGTTTGCTGGATCAGACAACATCACAGCTCATGATGGGGAGATCAGGTTGTGCAGTCACTTAAAATCGCATAGTTAGACAGTGTGGTAGGCTAAATAATGGCCCTCCGATATGCCCACATCTGAATCTCCAGAACCTGTGAATGTTACCTTATATGGCAAAAGGAACTTTATTTCTGTAGTTAAAAATTTTCAGATGAGATTACCTAGATTATCTGGATGGACCTAATGTAATAACAACATTCCTTATAAGAATGCAAGGTGAGTTAGAGTCTGAGACAAGGGTGATGTGATGCCGGAAGCAGAGATTCAAGCGATGCTCTTTGACGAAGGAGGAAGGGGCTAGAAGCCAAGGGCCACAGGCACTAGAAGTCAAAACAGGCAAGGGAATGGATTCTTCTCTCAGAGTTTCCAAAAGGAACCAGTCCTGCCAACACCATAACTTTAGCTCAGTGAAATTGATTTCAGACTTCTGACCTCCAAAAGTGTAAGAGAATAAGTTTGCCACTGTATTAGTTTCCTATGGCTACTATAACAAATTACCACAAACTTTGCTTAAAAGAGCACAAATTTATTCTCTCACAGTCTGGAAGCCAGAAGTCTCAAACCAGTTTTATTGAGATACATGGAGGTGTTGGCAGGGCGGCCCTTCCTCTGGAGGCTCTAGGGGGAGAATCCATTCCTTGCCTCTTTGAGCCTCTAGTGGCTGCTTGCATTCCTTAAACTTGTGGCTGCATCATTCCAGTCTCTACTTTTGTGTTCACCATGTCTTCTCCACTGTGTGCGTCTTCTCTTTTATCAAATCTCTTTCTACCTCTCTTCGATGAGGACATTTGTACTTGCATTTAGGACCCACCTAGATAATTCAGGATAATCAACCCATCTCAAGATTTTTGACTTAATCACACCTGCAAAGAACCTTTTTCCTCATAAGTAACATTTATGGGTTCCTAAATTAGGACTTGATTACCTTTGGTTGGCCGATATCCAGCCTACTCCAGCTGCTAAGTTTGTGATGACCTGTTACAGTGGCAACTAATACGGGTACAAATTAAATCTCCACTAGGTAGAGTAGCAAGCCAGAGCTGTTTCTTGGCAGGAAAATAGTTATTTTCAAGGAGGGCATGGTTTTCCTGTGAAACCCCAGGAAGCTGAACAGTGCTTCTTTGAATGCAGCTTTCAGATATGACATAGACATTTCAAACTTTATCGAATACGTTGTTGTAAGGGACACATGTTAACCAGGACCAGCTGAATAGTTTCTCTTTCTCTCTGCTCCTTTCAAAGCACGCTGCCCTGAGGATTACTTAATAAATGGGTGGTAACCATGCACTTAAATGTAGTATACGAAGTTCCATTAAGCATCATGTTTCTTTCTTGGTGGAAAAGGTGCAAAGTGCAACACTTTTTCTTTCACTTTTTTGAGGAGATATTCTGAAATGTTCCGTCTACTGGACTTCCAGAAACTTCACTGAAGTAGCACATCCCTGAATTTATCTGCCACATGTGTGTTTTCCTAGGGCATTTCAAACCTATTAACCATTTGTTCCATATTCTTTCAAATCCCTTTATTTTCATTTATATATACACAGATATTCCACACTTATTTACTTCTATTCCAGCTGCTCTTCATTGTTTTTTTTTTCTCACTGTAAAAAGTACAGTGGTGGCTTACCAATTCTGACATCTACACTCTCAGCTCCCACCCACAGAATCTCTTGTGAGAACGAAAGGGAGATATTCTGGAATGAGAATACACAATATAATAACAGGCATCCTTTTTCAAGCTCAGATAAACCAGATGCAAAGAAGAATTTGTTATTAGGCATAATGGGTGTGGTTTGTCTTTTTTTGTGTAGATTCGGGAATTTGCAGCTGGGTCTGACTACTAGAGTCTTCTATTTCTGAGCCAGATGTACTCGCAAGTAGAAGTGGCATATATTACTGCGTGGATGTTTGCATGAATAAATTCCTCCCTCATTAAAAGCTGAGGATTAGAATTCTCAAAGCAGTATCTTTTTTTTTCTTTTTCATTTGACAAGCACAACTAAGTCATGTGAGTATTTATCCTTCGATGGGTAATTTCCAGGGGAACTAAATTTTTTCGCAGCTATTCTGGTTTTATGTATTTGTCTCCAAGCCTGGTTATTTACAAATCTATCCATATGTAAATTCAGATGCTTATGAAAGCTTAGCTTTTTGAAAATAATGGAAAAATAAAGGAACATTCAATACAATTTCTACATCTTATAGGGAAAAAAATCTACTTTGGATAAAACTGAAGCACATGTTTGCAGATTTTCTTTTAATGCAGGAAAAAAATAATCATAGGGCTCAATGGGGACTCTTAGAAGCAGAGTCCTTAAGAGTTATAGGGGAAAAACATGTCATTTTGTAGATGGCACAACAGAGGTCCATAAGAACTCAACGGAGCTGAAGTGAGAATTCCAAGAGAGTTTTCTTTGCCTCTCCAGGAAATCAGAGAATTAATACAAAATCCTTGATAGTAATGAAATCTTAAAATCAAAGCAAGATTCATACAATGGAATATCATCCAGGCATTAAAAGGAATGGTTTATCGGAAGAAAACAAAAACACTACCTTGAAAAGATATATGCACCCTCATGTTCATTGCAGCATTGTTTACAATAGTCAAGGTATGGAAATAACCTAAGTGTCCTCACTGTAAAATATACAGTGGTGGCTTATCAATTCTGACATCTACATTCTCTACTCCCACCCACAGAGTCCCTTGTGAATTGAATGAAAGGGAGATGTTCTGGAATGAGAATACACAATATGATAACAGGCATCCTTTTTCAAGCTCAGTTAAACCAGATGCAATGGATAAATGAATAAAAAAATTTGTGATATATATATATACACATATGTATGTATATACACACACAATGGAATATTAGTTAGCTGTAAAAAAGAATGAAATCCTGCCATTTGGAACAACATGGATGGACTTCGAGGGCATTACTTTAAGTAAATAAATCAGGTAGAGAAAGACAACTACCATTTGATCTCTCATATGTGGAATCTAAAAACACAACAAAAGAGAACAAAACAAAACAAAAACTAAGCTCACAGACATTGAGAACAAATTGGTGGTTGCCAAAGGCAGAGGGTGGGTAGGGGGGATGGGGGAGTGGGTAGGTGGGAGAAATGGGTGAAGGAGGTCAAAAGGTAAAAAGAAAAACATAAATAAAATAAAATGGGAGAAAAAAAAGAAATGTATTTGAGAACTATCGCCTTGGTTGCAGTGTAGAAAATACAGCGAAGGGGAAAGTGCAGGGAGACTGGATGAGAGCTATTCCCATTTAAAGAGAAAAAGGAATGAAGTACTGATATATGTGACAACATGGATGGAACTTGATGCATTATGTTAAGTGAAAGAACCCAGACATAAAAGACCACATATTGTATAATTTCATGTATATGAAATGTCCAGAATAAGCAGAGACAAGGTAAATGAGTGCTTGCCAAGACTGAAGGAGGGAAATAGGGGGTGATTACTAATGGGAATGGAGCTTCTTTCTGTGGTGATAGAAACGTTCTAGAATTAGAAAGTGGTGATGGCTGCACAACTCTGTGAATGTACTAAAAATCACCGAGTTTATGCTTTAAAATAATAAATTTTTTGAAAGGTGGAACTATATTTCAATAGTTGTTTTATATATATACATATGTGTGTGTGTGTGTAGACGCTCACACACACATAATCAAAGCAAGGTATCAAAAGAATTTTGCCTCACGAATAATTTCTTAAGCTTTTTGTGAGATGTAGCATTTTTCCAATCCTTTGAAGGACAGACATGCCATAACATTACAGGTAGCTTCTTCTCGTGTTCATTTAATTGATATGATGGATAACCCAACAAAAACAGAAGGAACGATAATAGTAAAATCAAGGATTTGTACTTAATTCACTTAATGATCAAGTGGGATAAAAATCTTTTGACACCAAAAGGTTAGGAAGAGTTGACCCCACTTAATAATAAACTGAATTATAAAGGCTTCAGCAAACATTAGGAATAATGATCCTCAAAAAAAGCAAATTCTCCTTTATTTATGATAATTGCTATTCAACTCAATGGACTTGCTGGTGTCTTCTAGAGCATTCCTAACATAGCTCATGGCAACTGGGGAAAATTTTTCATTATAAGAAAAATTAAATACCTTAAATAAACAAGCAGGCCTTTTGTTGTAGCCAGGTAGTTCTCGTCATGTATCATGTTTATAAATGTCTAAACTGAATTGAGGCAATTTTCAAACTATTTTGTTTGTTTAAAGAAAATCAAGCAGTATAGTAGGTTTGGCAGACATTGCAGTGTTTACCTTTTATCAATTCCCCCCTTCTTTCTTGCAAATAGAACCCTGATTATATTTGGAAGGGTGTTGTGGGCCGAACTGCGTCCCTTTTAAATTCATATGCTGAAATCCTAACTCCAAATACTTCACAATGTAAGTGTATTTTGAAAATAGGATAAAGAGGTAATGAAGGGCAAATGAGATCACTGAGGCAGGCCTTAATCAAATGTGACTGATGTCCTTATTAGAAAGATCTTGTGAAGATACAGAGAAAAGACAGCCATCTACAAGCCAGTTAGTGGGAACTCAGAAGAAACCAACCCTGCTGACACCTTGATCTTGAACTTCTAGCCTCCAGAACCATGAGAAAATAAAGTCTGGTTGCTTTAAGTTATCCAGTCTGTGGTACTTTGTTACGGCAGCCCCGGAAAACTAATATAAGTGATATACAAAAAACTTTTGTTTTTTCAGTTTTCTTGCAACCATGGGTGGCCATGCCTCAGCATACTGGTCTAGGAGATATAAAAGTGAAAGTTCTTTGGTGGACTATTTGCTAAAACTCTCTAAAAGAGGTCAGAATTAGCTACTATGTGCTGGGTGTTCTTTGCCCTTCCGTTTTTTTTTCCCATCTGGAATAAGAACATGAATCTGACAGTAGAATAGCCAACCTGAGACCGTGAAGCAACAGCCAAGGACAGTCAAATGGACAGACAGGAGACCTGGGACCTGATGGCGTCATAGAGTCACTACACCAGCCCAGAGCTGAATAACTCCAAATTCTTTTATGTGAGAAAAACAAAACCCTTAATTCTTTTAGCCAGTGATTTTTTTCCCCCTTCAAGTTTCTAATTCTTATAGCTGAACGCAATTCCTAAATAATACCACAGATATTTAGGTTGTGTGTGTATATATGTGTGTGTATATATATATATATGTATATATGTGTATATATATATATATATACACACACACACACATATATACATACATATATATATTTAACCTCATGAAAAAGAGAACTGTTCTATATTGGGTATAGTTGAAAGATCTAATCGGAAGCCACACAGAACATGACATTTCTTTACTTGCAACCATCTGCTTAGCTAGACAGCAACCACCTTCTCACTTGTGAACAAATTTTAAATTAGTTTAATAGTTAAATTAGAGAGATATAGACTTTTTATTTTAAAGTGGGCAATGATGCCTACAAATACAGTTATTTAGTATTCAAGAAAATTTCAAAAGAACCACAGTTTGGTAGCCAGTACAGTTAGATAGAAAGAAGTCTTCCGCTGTGATCATTGGAGTAGGTTTCAGAGTAGAATCATGGGATTTCTTTCCTTTTAAATTATCATATGCAGGCTGCCCAGGTGCCTGACCTCTAACTCATTAGCCTGTGTAGTTTGTAGACCAGTTATAGGTCTGCAAACTGTTACCAATTAGGAAAGAGATAAGGAACATGTTGCTTCATGTAAATCAACTATACCACTAAGCACACTAGTCAGTTCAGCATTTTTTCCCCCCCAGTGGCAAGACTTCTCTATGAAGGAAGGAAGCAGTATGTTGATCTACATTCTGGTGCCACCTCCTTATCTCATTGCAGATTGGCATTTTGAGTAGCACTGAGATAGACAACTCAATTAGTATAATCTGCTAAATTATTGTGGGAGATACAACTGTCAGTGTCTGCCCTCCATGACTCTCCAGCCTGTGAGTCCAATTGAAATCATATTTATACTAGGTCTGGACTGTAATGACTTTGAGCCCCAACTACCTGCATAAGAACTTGGCCATGCTTCTAAATGCCCCTAGAAAATTGTCTCATATTTGTTCAGGAAAAATTCACTCAAGTTCTTTCACTCTAGTCTGCTAGCCAAGTCATCCCAGCATGGCCTCTGCTGCTGATGTTCCCAGTGACAAAAGTAAAATGCTTTATTATATAGGATAGATTTGGTTGCAAGTAACAGAATACTCACTGAGTAATATCTTTAGTAATAAAGATACTTAATCTTCTCACATAACAGAAAGTCTGGAGGAAAGTAGTTCTAGGTTTGAAACTGGCTCAACAGTTATCTGTAGCTCAGGTTCTTTGCATTTTTCAACTGTGTCACCCTCACTGTGTGGCTTTTTGTCCTTGTATAAGTCACCTAGTGGCCATAAGAGTGACTTTACAACTCTAGACATCATGGTTTAAAGCAGGAAAGAATGAACAGAAGCAGGAAAAAAAAAAAGTGGGGCACAGATGTCACCCTCTCACCACCACACACACCCAGAAGATTTTTTGTTACATCTCATTGGTCAGAACTGGGTGTCATGAACTACCCTACCTTCAAGGAAGTCTGAGAAAGTGATCATCTGTCAAAAGGGGACAGGATAAATATAACTGGCTTAAACAGTTAGGCTTCATCCCCTTGTGTTCCAGTCATTGACGCCACCAACCGGATGAGGGCTCTGTTGTCAGAGGAGGGGCGAGTTCTGCTGTGTACTCAGCCAGCAGTATTTGCCAGGCATACTCCCTTAAGCCACCTTTCTCGTAGGGCCAGAGCAGTGCTAATGATAGTAAAGGGACCTAGGCTTCAAAACTGCTCAGATCCAGAGTCTCATAATTTCTGTCATGCAAAGAGTTGCTTTAGCTTCTAACACTTGCTTTCTGACCCCTTGACAGGATCTCCTTAACACGCTCACATCTTTCCATGAAAACAAGCCACAGCCTTCCAGCCATGGAGCCATGAGGAATGTGCACATGGAAAAAAAAATTCTCTCAGAGGAACATCGTTCTACTGAGCTGTAATTGCCAACCACACAGACATTATCATCCATTGTCACTTCAACCCCTAGACCCTTGGAGCACAGCACCAAACTTAGGTTCTTTGAAATGGCAGTTTTCCAGCTTCCATAGACCTTGTCAAGGCCTTCAGAAGTCTTAGGTTCAAGCACGTTCTCTGTCTATCCCCTCCTCCTAGTAGTTACTGAAAAAAGAAGCTGCTCTCAAGCGATTGGCCTAGGAATGGGATCTGAACCCTGAGGGGATGGCAAAAAGTTTACTTCCTCTCCTTCATCACCTGCTTGATCCTTGTAATTGAATAATACAAAGGAGCATATGATACACGTAAAAACAATTGATAGAATTCTATGAAGTGTAATGTGTGTGTGTGTGCACACGTGCATGTGTATTAGTCAACATAAGTGGAGTTAGAGCTATGGACACGTTTTGGCCAGTGGAAGGAAAAAGGGTGGACATTCCTGGGGTAGGGGCATTTAATAGTAATGTGGCTCAAGATAGGTACAAACAGGGGACACAGAAAGACAAGTAAGTTAGGCCTGGTCAGTGGAGGGAGTATAGTCATATTACCAAGCATATAAGTAGTTTAGAGAAGTCCATGATTTAATTTACTTCTATTATTCTAAAATTATCTTTATTATTCTATTATCACTTTCTCTTTTCTGTTTATGCTGGTCGTTATGGTTATTGTGGTGGCTTCTTAGGAATAACTTGAGGTACACATATTCAACCATTTCTTTTCTTCTATTCAGTTTCTACTTGCAATCTTGATCTAGCTGCTTCTAAAATAACAATTCTGAATTCAAATGAATATAAATCAGAAGTTTTGCAAGATCTGTACTCTTGCACATTACTCTTTCCACTGGTTAAAGAAAATGGGCATATAAACTGAATTCTCTTGAACTTTCTTCGACTTCAACTGATTATAACTGTCTTGTATAAAAAGGGAGGTTTTAGCACCTTCTGGTCATCTCTGTGCACATATTCTGGATATAATTTTCAAAATATACTTTTAGTATTATTTTATTTATTTAGCATCAATTATTATACATTTATTCCTTTCAATTTAGAGGGGAATAAAATGGGTTGATTATTATATGCATGGCAGTTTTCCACCTTTCTTTTTTTTTTTTCAACAAAATTTGACAATATACATAGAGACATACAATCCTTACCTTCTGATGATGGGTTGTTTCTTGTTTCTACTGATTGGGTTTAATCTCATAAGAAAATTTGGAAAATTGGATTTCATGTGTCAGCAAAACTGATTGCTCCTTAAAGCATTTGAAAAACTAGCAAGGCTGGGTTGGCGATGGTGGAATCAGACAAATGGGATAGGATATATGGATCCTGAAACAGGGCTTGAGAAATCTTCCTAATTCACACAAGACCAAATGTGTATTTACTGAAAACAACACATGGAGAGAATGGAGAGCTAGGACTTGCTTTGTTAAGTTAAAGCTTGGAAAATATTGTAATTTAAGATCCACCTGGTGTGTTCAAAGCAGATTACAAAAGCCTGTTGAGCAGCAAGTAATTTTTCTCTTCTGGAGATCAATTTGTACTGGATTGGCTCAATGGTACCCAAATCAAATCACAGTAAGGTCTCACCCATGATGTCCTCCTCTCTCTCTCTTTTTCTCTCTCTCTCTCTCTCGCACACACACACACACACACACACACACACACACCGCGGCGTCCTCGCTAAGTTTTAATGGGTATTTTGGTAGGTTGAATAATGGCCCCAAACATGTTCATATTCTAATTCTAGACATCCTTGAATATTACCTTACATAGCAAAAGAGACTTTGCAGATATGATTAATTTAAAGGTCTTAGGGCAGGAAGATTATACAAACGGGCCCTAAATGCAATCACAAGTGTCCTTATAAAGAAGGAGGCAGAGGGAGATTTTATACAGACTGACTAGGAGCAAGCAGTGTGACCGTGGCAGCAGTGATGCAGCTACAGCCAAGGAATCCTGGCAGCTACCAGAAACTGAAAGAGCAAGGACTGGCTTCTCCCTTAGAGCCCCTGGAGGGAGCTCAGGCCTGCTGACATCTTGATTTTGGCCCAGTGAAACTGATTTTGGACTTCTGGCCTTCAGAACTCTGAGAGAATATATTTCTGTTGTTTTAAGCCACCAAGTTTGTGGTAATTTGTTATAAGAGCAAAAGGAAGTGAATACAGATGATAGTTGAGTGACATCTTAGATATCAGAATTTAAGGCAAAAATCACATGTATACAAAATTGACCCCCGAAAATCCCTTAAGAAGGTACCACATTGGAGAACAATATAGCAAGTTTTTCCCCCAGCACTGGAATGGAGTGTTGTTTCCTCAGTTGAGATGCCAGATGAAGTAGCTGGATCGTATTTAGAGTCTATGTTGTAGGAAAAACATTTATCCTTAAAGATTAGATTTCTCACAAAGCTACCCGGAACCAAGTCCCACTGAAGAAACTGCAGATTCCTATCTCCCATTTCACTCTCAATCCAGGCATACCCTCTTTCAATGAGTTAAATTGCTCATGTGATTCAAATTGTCCTTTCTTTCTCTTCCAAGTCACTATGGTTGAATTTATGTAAGATAAGCATAGCTAACTTTTACTCACTACATGCCAATTGCTTTTCTAATTGCTTATATTAAGTCATTTAAAGCCATAAGCTGAGGTGCAGAGAGGTTAATAACTTAAGATGCATTTTCTTTTATAAATAGGAAAAAAGTTAACTTCCTATTACAAAATTAAAGATGTTTGAAAATTCCAACCTTTTGTCCCATCAGGCTTACTTGGGGAGACTGCCTAATAAAGACGGGGTTCCTGGTTCTGGAATCTATAAACAAATATGTTTCTCCAAAAGGAAGCTCCTCTCTTGTTTCATGTGGACTTTCCCAACTACTTTCCATTCAGCTTAAAATGAAAAGTTCTTAGAAAAGCTTTCTCTCCCTTGCTTTTAAGTTGCAGATATGCTGCTGTTTTTCTAAACATCTATTTTCATAATTGAGTCTGATGCTCTTAAATTAATACATACTTTGGTCCCTCATTCTTTTTCCAGCAACCTCTGCGACTATCAAGCCTAATTGATTCCGTCTCCCTTTACTTAATTTTAGACCATTTATTTAAATTGCCTATTTTAATTTGTCTTTCGTATAATGCATTTGAAATAATTTCTTTTCCCTTTCTAACCACAGAACATTTTCTTGGGTTCGGTAAAATTGCTGCAATTTTATGCAATCTTCGATAACTCTTAGTAGAAGAGCTGCATAGTTAAGCTTCAGCGACAGCTTAAAGCTGCCGTAAAGCTTTGCTTCTGCTAGTTAAATAACCAGACTCTAGCCCACTTGACGGGATTCTTCAAGTCCTCTGAATGACTGAGTGGTGTTGCTGCATAGTTGAAGGCCACCAGGCGACTCAGAAAGATTGAAAAAGGGAGTGAACTGGTGGTGGCGACCAATTTGGTACAAGGCACATAGGGGAGATCCAAGAATGACTCTGTAGCTTTAAAATCATGTGCATCATTACTGTGCACCCTACTTGTCTCACTGATTGTTTAAAACATAGAGACTTCTTTTTTGGGGCTTTTTATTCAGACAGCATGGCAGTCTGCAGTGGTATTGTCTCTCTTTTTTACAACCTCTTTTCTGAGAGGTTTCTCCCTTTCTTTGTTATAGCAAAGAACTGGCTCTCTTCTAAGGACACTGATTTCCCTGCAGCCTTTTTGGGCTTATTTTCCCAATCGCCATGTACCTCGGGTTTGTGAAGAAAGGTGGTGTAGTTCCTACGCTGTTGCTGCCCTGCCCAGATTTCCCTTCCCCTTTGAGCACCCAGCCTGTCCCCTGACTGCTCTAGGCGTTGGCTGCTCTGGGCTCACAACTGCACCCTTCTGAGAATTGCCCTATGTCAATGGGCTCAAAGTGTGGTCCCTGGACCAGCAGCATCAACATCACCTGCTAATTAATTAAAAATACAAATTATCGGAATCCACTCCTGACCTACTAAGCCACCTAGTTGGTGGTTCTTTGTTATGGCAGCTCTGGGAAACTGATAGAAGAGGTTTCATCTAAGCACACTCTACTGCTCCTCTTGCATAAGAATCCCTGCCTCAGGCTCTGCTTTTAGGGAAACTGACCTAAGGCAATGGGAATTTTTCTTATTCCTCCCTAGGATTTTCACCTTCTGGCAAAACACCCTGCTCCTTTGAGGCTCTTGCCATTCAGCTATACCATCTTCTCTCTGAATCTGTTACTATTGTAACAGCTTTATTAAACTAGCTGAACACAGTGAGATGTACTCAGGAAATCCCTTAATTGTTTCTCTAAACACACTCAGTGGTATTTCCCTGTCCCTCCCCTGATGATAGCTCAGATTCCCATAGCTTTTCTGATCACATGCGGTTGACAGAGGTTGGGAGTATTAAAAAGTCCCATCATTATTTATATCTCTCATTCAGTTCATAACTGCCCCTCTCTCCCATCAAGGGACTGCTCTGGGATTCTGCAGGAGGGCATTATGGAAGGAGTGAGAGGTCTTTGCTTGTCCTCTACCCGCTCCCTACTCTCTTTGTTGCCTGTTTCCCCCAGGGCAGGGAGAGGATTAGAGATTTCTCAACCTCGGATCTACAGACATTGTGGGCTGTATAATTCCTTGTTTTGGGGGCTGTTCTGAGCGTTATAGGATGTTTAGCCATGGGGGTGGGGGTAACATTGCCCTCAGTTGAGAATCCCTGGATCAGAGGGAAAGGGCAATTTCTTACTTGACTGTTGCTGATATTATCTGACTGTTGCTGGTATTATCTAGCCTATATTTTGTGGCTGGTTGTTTCTTTTGTGGGGTGCTTTTGTGGGTTCTTCAGAGATCCCCCTTCTCTCAGCAGACCTCCTACTGCACATTCCCTGCTAGGATGGTCCTTTCTGGCTGACTTCTAACAGCCTACCTGTTCCTCTGATGAACATCTGAAGCCTGTTCTGCTGGAATATCGCCTTTCCCAGGTTAAAATCAAGGTTATGATTCTCATCTGAGATTTGGGATCCTCTTTCAAGCTCACTGGTTGTTGGCAGAATTCATTTCCTTGCAGCTGTAGGACTGAGGTCCCTGTTTTCTTGCTAGCTGTCAACTGGGGACTGATCTCTGTTTCCAGAGGCTACACACAGTTCCTTTCCACGTGGCCCCTGACCTAAGGCAGTTCACAACATGGCTGTTTGCTTTTTTACAGAGTAGCAAGAGCACATCTCATATCATTAGTCTCTTTTTAAAACGTTTACCTTCTTAGGCCGGCCCATCCAGAATAATCTTGCATTTGATGAACTCAACTGACCCTAGAGAACTCTGAAAAAAAAGAAAATCCCTTTTGTAATAAAATGTAACATCATCATGGGAGGGATATCCCATTGTATTTACATGTCTCACCCACATTCGAGGGGAGATTATACACGGTATGGATCACCGGGGGGTGGGGGGGTGGGTATGTCATCTTAGAATTCTGACAATCGCAAGCCTTGTGGGGCTACTGGGCCAAGAGAGCCCCCTCACTTGGCTTGAAAGTATTAACCATCAACCTCCTTTCTCCCTGGAAAGGTGAGGGGAAATGCCATGATGCTTTTCCCTATAAGGACAACTTTTTAAAAATGATTTTTCAATGACAAATGCTGTTTTTTCTTTTATAGCCTAGAGATGGGTAATAGATTAAGGACTGCTTTTTGCCCACCTATTTGCAAGTATTAGATATAGGCATCTGATATGACCTTTTTTTTTTTTTTAATCTGTCAACATTTATAACCCATTATCTTTAGATTAGGGTCTCAGCAGAAACTCAGACAACAGGAAATACCATCTAACATCCTGTTAAATTATTATCTCCTGACCTCCTGGTTAAAACACTCACCAAAATCTATGACATCTGGTTCACAGTCTCCCTCTCCTCTCCAGCTAGGTGCTGGTGGAGAAAGTCGCACAGGTGGAAAGATAGTTTTCACTATAATGTCACAATCGCCAACCGTAGGTGGGCCCTTGGCACTGCCTGAACACTCTCCTCTGAGTCTCCGACCTGTTCCCCTTTCCACTTCCCACGACGGATGTTTTAAGCATTCACTAGCCTCACACTTCCAACTTCTGCTTCCTCACACAGTATCCTTGAGTACTGAATGCGTGCTAGGGTACACAATACAGTGCTAGGGGTTCAAAAATCTATTAGACCAGTCCCTTCTCTGAAAGATCTCACAGCTTAGTGGGGAAGACATAGACAGATAATTATAATACAAGATGGAAAGTTCTATGCCCAGAAACTCAGAACTCGGAAAACCTTTGTAAATAAGTTTAGATTGATTCTGTTTTAGTCAAAACTATTTTCTTAAATCTGATTGCCCAGTTTGGAATTACTCTTCTCAAAGACCAATCAGTTTATATTAATTTATACTATTCTTAACAAGACTAGTTCTCCTAGAGCCAGCTGGGAACCTGATAGTTTTGGGATTTTCATTTGTTTGTTTGTTTTCATATAAAGTGGGGGAATTAGGTATGACTTCCCAGAGGGGGTGACTTCTGAGCTGTTCTCATAGTTGAATAGTATTGGCTAAAATTATGTGTTTTATCATTATATGAGATGATTTTACTTCAGTGTGAGTATATACACCCCTATAACACTCTAAATCCTGTGATAGAGTTGGGATGGTTCTTCCACAAGCAATCAGTGATTTCCTAGGCTTGATGGATTTTATGTGAGTGATTTCTAATTTTTGTTCCATTTGGAAATCCAATCTCGTGTTCTGTGTATGAGACCTCTCTTACAGAGCAGTTCAGACCCTCTCCCTTAGCACAGACTCTGATTTCAAGTGCAAACTCACCTTTGCTCATGAACACACATCTCATTTCCAGCCCTGGGATCCCTTGTTGATTCCACCAGGGGATCCAACTCTGGGTTCATGCCCACTTAAGAGGAACCTAGAAGTGTGGGAGAGGTTTTGAACTTTTAACCAACGGAAGGAAGAAGACAGTGGATACATTTTCCCCCTTTTCTCCCTATTATGAGATACAGTTGCTATGACATGTTGGGGGCACAGTCCTGTAGATGCAGCAATCAAGAGCAGTCAGGGTGGCCAGTTCCATAATGCAGCCTTATTCTCCTTACTTCGTTGCTCTCCTCCTCGTCCCTCCCACTCCTGCTCTATGGGATTGTGCTTCCTAATAAAATAGCATCTGCCTTAGGCTCTGCTGAGGAGCCCAGACCAAGACAAGATGCATATTTAGTTAAGAAATGGTTAAATGAGTGGGCTCTGAGGTCAGAGAAATGAGGCTCCAATCCTAACAAGGTAGTTACTTAACCTCTTCATGCCTCAGTTATATGGTCTGTAAAAAGTGGAATAATATCTATTTCAGGATGCTTTTATAAGTATTAAGGGAGATTCGTGTAGCACAGACATATTACACACTCAGCTGTTGTTGTTGTTGTTGTTGTTGTTGTTGTTATTATTATTATTATTTTGTACCCCTGCCAAGCTGGAGCAGAGTAAATGGCCCCAAATGTTAAGATTGTGATGGTGGTGCTGTAATTTAAGCAGCCATTTATCTTTCTCTGAGGGCCTCATGTTATCACATTCAGTCTTTCCATCCTTGTGAGTTAGGTGGACTTTGAACCTTTACTGAGCACTTGCTTCCAGAAACCTTTGTATAGGCAGTTTAATGAGAAGATAGGCAAAATTGAAAATATGATCAGCTGGCTGCACATGGCAGCCGCACTCCTGGATGGAAGGGGGATAGATCCAGCTACCTTGGGCTTGGCCATGGCCCCTGTCTCTCGCTGATATCTACTGCTCACCATTCCTGGGGGTTATGCACCTTCTCGAGTTCCTTAATGATAATGGTGTTTCCAAATGGTGCCCAGTACACTGAGCTGCTCGCAGAAGGTAATCTGATCTGGGCAGCATGGCATCTGTCTCAGAACTCCCTCCAGGTGGGGAATTTCCAGTTATCCTTCTGCTCAAAGTTGGAGTTACATGAATTAGGAAAAGAAATAATTTTTTAAAGTGTTCATGGAAGGTCTTTAGCTTTAATTGTTAAGTGAAGCTAAATAACAAGAACTCATGGAAGGTATCAAAGGGAAATTCCTGTTGTGTTGATTTGTTGGGTTTTGGCATGTCCTTGTTTTTGGAATTTCCCCAATGTAAACTTTTAAGACATTTTCTATTTGTAGAATTCTGTCTTAGAGTACGTTTGGCTTTTCCAACTGGTGCTTTCCTTAGATGAAATATTCAGTAATATATAACTAAAGAAAATAAACATTTGACCAGAATTACTATAATGTACTTGTAATGAAAAGACAGATTTTAAAAATAGTGTATATTAAAACTTAAGTTTCCTAATGTAGCTTTTCCACAATAACAGACATTTGCAGAGTAATGACTGAAGATACACTGACTGGCTCTAGCTCTTTTTTGTTTAATATGGAATAATTCTATATACTTCAAGGCCAAATTTGCTTCACTTAGCATAATTGTCAGTTAGATGAATGGAAAATAGCATGGTACTAATTCTAATTTATTTTCCTTTGATATAGTCAAAATTCATGTAGTGGGGAAAAAAGAGGTCAGACTATGATCTGACAACTTTTTCTTTTTTATTATTCATATTTTGCTGTAATTGCTAACATTTAGCAAACAGTCCAACGAAATTACAAATAAAATACCCAGTTGACATTTCTTCTCATAAAAGGAAAATGCAAAGTCCAGTATAATTACAGAGAATAAAAAAAGACATACTTGTTTGGTTAATTTTCGTATTTTCTGGGAAGAAGTACAATATATGACGAAAACCTTTGTAAATAGGTTTAAGTTGATTCTGTTTTGGTCAAAACTATTTTCTTCAGTCTGATTGCCCAGTTATGAATTACTCTTCTCAAAGACCAATCAGCTCATATTATTCTCAACAACACTGCTTTTCTTAAAGCCATCAGGGAATCTGATAGATTTTTAATGTTTTTTTTTTTTTTTTTTCCATATGTAACAAATGCCATCTTTCTGTTTAAAATGGTCTGCAGAGTTGTCTGGGGATTGGTGGCCTATATAGGTCTGCTACTAGTAAAATAAGCTCAGAATTGTTTATGGTAAGAACAGATCTTGCAAAACCCATTCTACTGTGTGGCACAGATGCTTGGGAACTTGTTTCCCTTTGAAAGGGAATTGTCTTAGATGTAAGAGGTTATCTGTCTGGGCAGTTTCAGTCCTCTTGGAATTTGGGACCATAGTCCAGTTAGAACTTACAAAAAAGGCAACTACCTCTCTGATGCGAGGAGTGTGTATATATATGTGTACCTCAGGTTTCTTATTTGCAAATTAGAGGCAATTCTACTTCCTTCATTGGGTTTTTGATGGGGGTGGAAATGAGGCAATTTAAAAAGGTGTTTTTACGTATTTTTAAGATGGGAGTGGTAGAAAAATGGAAATTGATCAACATGAAGATTACGTTAGTGGTTTCCATGCTCTGTATATATTTATTCAATGCCTTGCATTCTTTAAAATGAAGGTAATGATATTGACCTACTTCAAAAGGCCAATGAGAAGAACAGCTAATTAATGTTGGTAAAACACTTTGAAAACATTAAGCGCAATCTATGAAAATGCTAAATAATAACTTCCTGATGCTGTCGAAAGGATTAATTAGGGAATGTTTGCTTGAACTCTGATCCTCTAATGAAAGGTATTTCTCCTGTTGTTATTTTTGTGTTAATTATTATTTTGTGCTATCATTATAATTTAGTGGAAAGTGAGTGTCACAACTGGCTGTTTTTCAACTATTCCCAGATGGAATTTTGATGATTTTTGGAGAGATCAAAAGGATTGCATATTGTAAAGTATCTTCTTCAATGTCATCCAACTAAACTGACCTTTGCTTATTTCATGCTGTCACTTACAATTTCCAAGATGTTCTCACTCAAGCCTCTCTTCCATAGTCTGCTTGAAATACTGTACTTAGTGATGGATTTAGAATTCTCTAACTCCTCCTCTATTTCTTGGAGCATTTTATTCACCAATTACAAAAAATAATCTTGATTAAGAAGATTTTGAAAAAAATTTAATCTTCACTTTAAAATTAAGTAGAGAATTAAGACTTGCTTAAGAATAAAAGTTGTCACTTCTTTTTTCCAAACTTAAATTTGTGGGTATACAGGCTTACTCTCTCAGTTTATTCTCTTAATTTTCTTGGTGGCAAAAGAGACTGTCTTTAGAATATCCTTGCCCCAAACGGGATTTGATGAAATTTCGTTTTCACGTCTTTCTAATAGGTATAATTTGTCCAAATTGTTTTTGCAGTTTTGTAATATGTTGTGAGTGATAATTGTGTCAGTTGAAGAAACATAGATTTCAGAAGCTGAAGAATTTATTTGAAGGGTATTGGGCAGGTCCCAAACCTGTCGAGAAGCTACAGGCCAAGAAGAATGCCCAAATCACGTTACAGAAATACCTGCTCTGGACACCAGATCCTACCGCTTGCACTCCTCATACACCTGACTTTGGTGCTACCAGCTGCTGCCATCCTAACTGTTGTCATTGCTACTCTGAAAATCAGATATTTCTGCTGTCACCATTAACACCTATCTCCACAATACAGGCTGTCCTTCCTCTTTTAATTAAAGTCTGAGGGGGATGCATCTATTGAATGGAGTCACAAGGAGGCTGAGAAACCCAGGGCCTGGCATTTCCAACTTCTACAGTGAGAAATGGCCTCTGCCTCAGGAGTGCAGATGGAACTGGGGAGGGACATTCTTCAAACATGAAAAGAGGTTCAGATGCCGGGTGGCCAAAAAGAAAGACAAATGTTTATCCACTACAAAATAAAACTATAGTCTATAAAAATGTGCAGTTGATTCCATGTACTTCCTCCTGGAATAAATATTTAGATGTTTTTAAATTTAAAGATGTATCTTTTTTACTTTTTCTACTTACAAAAATTAAATTCTGCTTGGGATAAAAAAATTCCACTATGAATCTCAATGCTCTTTAATGAACGTCCTCACAGATTTTTTTCTTACACATTTTCTATACAATGTTTTCTTTTAATATAAAAATCCTCTTTATGGCATATTTAGAAAATAATTATCAGAAAAGCCAGTAGGAAGTAGCAATAGAATCTTTACTATTATTGATTGTCATTTGTGTTTGTTTTTTTAATTCTTTCCATTTGTGTCAACAAAAGTTAGCAACTGGTGCCATGCTATGCCAGAATTTTAACCAGCTCTAGATTAGCTGATTGCATCACCATGGTTTAACTCCCACTGGTTTTTCTCTAAATCTAATTACAGATTTTGTGATTCTCAACATCGCTGATGAGGAAAGCTATTTTTTCTTCTTTTCTTTTTTCCCGACACCATGCCTGGCTCTACCAAAATCATGACAATATCTTGGTTACTCTGGCAAACCAATAATGCTATTTGTAAAGTTTATCAATTACAATATCCCCAGTGGCAATTTCTTCAAATCTCAAGTTTCCAGAGTTCTCATCTGAAACAGATTCTGAATTCTTTCAAAGTCAAGATTCTCGATGTTTTAAAATAAATTGGAGCAGACAGAGTAGCCATGTGGACCGCCACCAAAAATAGATTACTCTCTTCCAGTTCAGATATTTGCTGCTCAGCTCTCCTAGAAGTTTTGGGAAGAAGTTTTGGTTTTGTTTTAAGTTAATGTCAGAGGCAAAGAAAGCTTTCAGAATGTAGACACTGCTTCCTAATAATTTTTTTAAAAATTACTCATCAGCATTTGATAATTTCATTTTTACCCAACAGTATTTGTTGGATAGTATATCCGGATAGGCTCTGCTGAACTCTTATCATGAAACAAGTGTAACTCGTAAAACTGAAAAGCCTAATTTGGTTGGAGTGTATACATTAAAGATTATTTTCCCCCCGAATTATTGCCCTAACCGTGCTAGGTAGAATCATCCTTTCCCTTCTTTACCTATATCTCAAGGCAATACCACTGAATGGCCTGTAATAGCTCCAATCTATTCTGTCAAGTACTCAAAGTTCCCTAAGCAGGCACTTAACCATATGAAGTTGAGCATAGCGAGTGCCAGTGAGAACCAGGAGTGGAGACTCCCTCACCAAGACTCCCTCCCTCTTGGTGGGCTAATGCCAATGAAATCTTGCAGAGAAACAAAAAAGAATTTTAAAAACGGTACAGATCCTTCTAACCAAAAGATGAAGGATGCTCCACCCTGCTTCTCCCTGGAACTTGCTATGCACAACTCGTATGATTAAGTGCCCGGTTAGGGAACTTTGAGTACTTGACAGAATGAATGGGAGCCATTACAGGCCATTCAGTAAAGCCTCAGTTTGAAAATGTTTGGCTTGCAAATCAATAACTCCTAAGACTGAAATAGCTCTGTAAAGAAGTTACAATCTATGATGTATCAGAGTGTTGTGGCCTGGGACGCCTTAAGGGACATGTAGAAGACTTGCCAGGTTATTCTGACCTGGAGGACTTAGCAGGATTCTTGAAGAAGGTATATTGGGCCCTTCCAGGCTCCTACAATCCATTGTGTTCAAATGGGGTCCACGTATCTATGGTGGATATGTGTATAATTAATGTTTTAAAAGACATTAAACGGATTGTTTTTTATTGGTAATACATTTTATTTTGGAACAGATCCATGCTGGTTTGGCTTAAAACACAAAGTTCTCTTTCCAGGAGAACATAACAGTATCTAGCTATTGATTCAATAAATATTGATCACCTAATATATGTGTGAGGCACTATGTTAGAATATTTTCTCTCTCTTTGTTTATACATCTATGAATCTGTATATATAGAGAATATATACGTACACGACTGAGAGTTATTCTGCCTTATGTAATCTTTTGAATTATTATCTCATATAGTTATTCAGTCTCGGTTTGAGTTTTGGCTCCTCATCTAGTCTCTGAGCTTTACTGGATTGTACTGTAGAGCAGCAGGCTCTGCCTTCTTCCTACTCATTACCCCTTAACAGTAATTAGCCGAGAGCTGCTGCTAAGCATCAAAGGGGTACATGGTTATATTTCTCCAGAAACCATACTTTCCCCACGAATTTTTAAGGTAATGTATTGACACTACAGGGCACTGGTCCAAAGAAGTTAGAGAAAGACATATACATTACACAAACTTTCCTGCTCCTGGAAAACACTTAGGGGTCTTGTTAAAGAGTAGCTTGTGGATCAACAGGCCTGCGGCAAGGCCTGCGATTCTGCATGTAACAAGCTCCCACATGATGCCGGGCTGCTGGTCAGTGAACCACACTTGATCCGGGCAAAATTAGTGTAATAGCCTGCATCAGGCCCTTATAACAGTAGACAAAGGAGTCAGAGCTATCCCCGCAGCCCTGACTGCCCCCATCCCCAACCCCACCCCGAGACAACCCGTCTGTGCTCACGGCTGGTTGGCCTCTGAGTGCTGTTTGTAGGTCCGCGAGGACTGGCCCCTCTCCCTTATCTCTTTGCTCCAGGGCGCGGGCGCCTGAGCCAGAGTCTGAGCGCAGCCGCCAGGGGAGCGCGCCGCAGCTTAAGACGCGACTCACGTGGGACGTCTCCAACCGCTCCCCGCGGGGACCCGGCAGACCGGTTATACCTGTCCTAGCCAGGAGGAGGCCACCGACCCGACTCCAGACAGGGGAAGGAGGGAGGAGTCCTTCCCAACCTCCCTCCCATCCTTAAAGTCACTTCTTTATTTTTCTACCCGACACTCCCCAAGCCGCGGAAAGCAAGGACCGAGCACAGCAGCTGGTCCGGCACGGTCTCCAGCGCCGCGTGTGAAACTGTTCAACCCAAAACACAAACACCAGCCACAGACATGTTTTAAGCAACGCCACAGTTGGATGACTGCGGAACCAAAACAGACCGAATGGGGAGGCAAGAAGGGAAAGCAATTGGCCCAGTTGGGTTGGAGAAGCGGCTCGTGTTACACTCCCTTTGCCAGTTAGCGTCGTGGGCGTTTGTTGCTGTGTTAATTACAGTTCTTCCCGGAGTCGGAGGCGAGAACAGCCCTTGTGGAACGATTTCAAATGGAACGTTCCACCAGGAGGAAAACAACTGCCTTCCTCCCCAGCTGGGGAGGGATTCCCACCAGGCAGCACTCGGGCAGTAATCAGTGGCGAGGCTGCCCAAGGGGGCGCGCACCGTGCGCCCCGCCCCGCCCCGCGGAGCTCTCACCCTCTGCTTCTGGGTGCAGCTCAGAACCCGAGGCTCACGGCGCCTAGGACCCGTGCCCAGGTGCCAGGGCCGGTAGAGGCAGACGAAGAGCTAGCTGATCTGTTGGCTTCTCCCGGGGTCATGCCTGGAGCGGGCGGGAGGGCGCAGTTTTCAGTTTCCCTGGTTTTCTCTAGTGTTCCCGGGAAGCTCCGGAAGTGGAGGGTGCCGCTGGAGACCACCTGTTTCATCTATGGATGGGCAGGATGAGGGCGGGTGCGGGTGGTTCAGAAGGAACCGGGGACAAACGTGAGATGGTGTAGCAGAGTGGAAAGTGACCTGGCTCCAAATCCTGTCCCGGCCCTCATGAAATTATGTGATCTTGAGCAAATCGGTACTTTTCTGAGCTGCGCGCGGTATTGTCATACCTCAGAAAGTCGTGGAGTGATAGTACACTTACGTGCTATTGGTTATGTTACGAGACTCTTCTAAGCACCCAATCTTCACAGCAACCTTATAAAGAAGTACTTTTAAAATCTCCATTTCACAGACGGGCAAGCTGAGTCCTAACGATGTTAGCAAATGTGCCCAAGGTCACACAGCTGATGAGTGGCAGGGCTAGGATTGGAAACAGGGCGGTCTTGCTCCAAAGTCGATGCTCTCACCGGGTGCTAAAGGAGCATGTTAAATGATAACGTGATGTTTTAAAAGTACCCAGAGAATAGCACTATTCTGGTAGCTACTATTGTTTCCATTATTATAGGCACATAAACATCAAACGGATTCTCGCTGAGATATAATGGACTCATTATTGATTTTACAAGGGAAATGGCAGAGAGGTTGAGGGTCCAGGGGGTTGTGGGAAACCCATCAAAGGCGTCTGGTGGAACCCAGCTCCAGCCCCATCACTGTGTCTACAGCACCACCTTGCCGGGCGTGTCCACAGCCTTGACATGGTTAAAGACCTTAAAAAACAATTCGGTAAAGCCACAAGGTCAGGACTGCTCAGTGAAAAGGGGCAAGAGTCTGTGACTCTGCACTCAAGTCTCCTGTCCCCTACCAGCTGAGTATCGCTTACTTAAACAGTACGAAAAATACTAAACTGTTGGTTTTCCTGCCATTTTGAAAAATACATTTTTCTCCAGCGCTATTTGGGCCTCTTAAGAGTAAAATTCTTGGAATTGACTCAGAAACTGCAATCCAAAACCACAGTGCGCACTTGAAACTGCCATTTATGCTCACTTAAGGGCTGGCACAGACGCCTGAGATAATGTATGGGGAGTGCTTTGGAATAAAAGCACTAGGTAATGATATTTTAAAAGGACATCATACATGTTTTGATTGTAATAATCTTCCCGTGAGAATTCTGTCACTGACGTGGCCTTCACCCTGAGTTTCATGCCCTTCTTGGGAAGGCCATTTTCCGAATAGTGCCCGGACAGGATGGGAAAGGGTCAGGCTGGGAAACAGGTGATGCTAGGACTGGTACAATTTTTGCCCATAAAGAATATTCATAGAGTTGGAAGGCAAACATTCCAGAGGGTTCTATTTTCCTTTCACCAGGCATTGCCCATTCATCAGGGCGATTTAGGGCTAGCTGGGAATTTACACGCCCTGGATTAGTTTCCTTTTGCTGCTGTAACAAATTACCCCAAATTTGGTGGCTTAAAACCACCAAATTCTTCATCTAACAGTTCTGGAGGTTAGAAATCTGATACAGGTCTCATTGGGTGAAGCTCAAGGTGTCAGCCAGCAGGATTTGCACCCCTTTCTGGAGGCTCTAGGGGAGAATGTTTCCTTGCCTTTGCTAGCTCCCAGAGGCTGCCAGTATTCCTTGGTTTATGGCTCCTTCGTCCATCTTCAGAGCCAGCAATGACAGGCCAAATTCTTCTTACACAGCATCATTTCTGACTCTTCCGTTTACCTCTTCCACTTTTAAGGACCCTTATGATTACATTGGAACCAGTTAATCCAGGATAATCTCTTTATTTTAAGGTCCTTTGATTGGCAATTTAATTCCATTTGCAATCTTAATTTCCCTTTGACATAAAATGTAACATATTCATGGCCTCTGAGGATCAAGACCTGGACCTCTTTGAGGACCATTGTTCTGCTTGCCACGCACCCCAGTTGTTTTGGTGGCATACATAATTTAAATTCACAAACATACACTTAACTTTTACTCTGTGAAATTCACAAACATCAATAGGGACACAGACCTTGTTTGGGTCCTAGCTCTGCCATTTACTAGTTATGTTATTTTCGGCCAGTTACATAACCTTTCTAACCCTTGATCTCTTCATCTGTGAAATGGGAATAATAATAGTACCTATCTTGTTTGATTGTTGTTTGAATAAAATCAGATAATGTTATAAAACACTTAGCACAGTGCCTGGCACGTGGTAAGTGCTAATGAATATTTTGGTTATTATTATTAATGTGTCACAGGGCTTGCAAAGAAGTATAACGCATGGTGTCTACTCTTGTGGAGTTTGGAGTGTAAGGCATACCGACACATGTAGTTGTGGAGTAAGACATCACACAGAAATAAATGGTGAAAAATAGAAAACAGTATCATACTTAAATGCTAAATGGGGCACTGCAAATAGTAAGTGCCGTTGAGTGAAGTAAGATATTTTCAGTAATTAGGAAGAAGGCAAGATTGCTGCTGGAAGCAGAAAGAGTGGATTTAGACAGAGGAGGAAATGTCGGGCACATGAGCATATACATGGCATATTGCAGGTGACAATAATTATAAAAAGGAGGGTTTCTGTAGGAGTGTTCATTCATTCATTCATTCATTCATTTCCAAATTTTTCTAGAATGTTGGGGGGCAGAGTGAACTATCAGATTTAACGGGCCTGACTGTGGAAGGCCTTGAATGTTGGGTTATATAGTTAAGATTTTTCCCGATGACAGCAGGGAGCCATAGAACGTCATAGAGCAGAGGTAGGTTCATGGTGAAAGCAGTGTTTGGAAAGGTTAACTCAAGAGTAGTATGTTTAGATGGATTGGTAGAAGGAGAGCCTGGAAGGAGGGAGACCTGTTGGGAGATGTTTTCAGTGGTCCAGATAATAATGGCTGGAGGAGACGTGATAGCAACCAGCTTCAGAAAAGGGAATAGATGTCAGAGACAGTACAAAACGAGAGCCAAGGGCCTTAGTGACATAGAGGGAAAGGATAAAACATTTCTGGACGTTTGGTGAGAGCAATAATAGAAATCAGAAATTAGTTTCATCTGAGTTTTTCTGTGTTTGTGATGTTGGCAGGTTATCCAGGTGGCACATGTCCAGTAGGCCATTAGAAGTATGGAACTGGAATGCAAGAGAGAGGTCATACTGGATAATTAGGTTTGGAGGTCATCAGCGGAGAGGTGGTGGCTAAAGTCATTTACTCCTGCCTCTCATGATCGAACTGGTTTCAATGCCCACACTGGTGGATTACTAGCAGCACCCCTCTTTTCCTCGTTCCATGTTTCCCTTTGTATGCCTCATTATGGGCTGAATTGTGTGCCCCCCACAAATTCATATGTTGAAGTTCCATCCCCCAGTACCACAAAATGTCACTATATTTGGAGATAGGGCCTTTAAAGAGGTAAATAAGGTTAAATGAGGTCATTGGGGTGACCTGTACTCTCATATGACTGGAGTCCTTATGAATAGAGGATATTAGGACAAAGACGTATAGAGGAAAGACCATGTGAAGACAGAAGGAGGAGATGGCCAATTACAAGCCAAGGAGAGAGGCCTCAGGAGGAACCAACCCTGCAGGATCTCAGACCTCTAGCCTCCAGAATTGTGAGACAATAAAGTTCCATTGTTTAAGCCACCCAGTTGGCGGCCTTAGCAAACTAATATACTCCCCCAGGACCCAGTGTCTTTGTCCCACCACCCTGTCTGAGCAGAGGCACGCCATGCTGCCAGCGTATCCCCCTGCTTATATCTACTAGGTATGTTTCCCAGCCCTTCAGTATCTGGCTATGTTGTGGGTGATATTTAGTAGTTATCAGAAATGTTGTTCCCTGTGATCTGAAAATAAGGTTATTCTTCTCAGATAACAGTGCTCTGTCTCAGGAGGCTCCCCATGGTGGGGACTCTGGTGGGAGAGGGAGTTGGTCAAAGACGCCTTTCTGCACGTCCAGCTCACAGCTGTTCGAGGACTGTTCTGCCACCTGTTCCTAAGGCTGTTTCTGGCAATGGATTCCTCCACGTGCCTTCCTCTGAAAGCATGCTCGGAACAGAGAGAAATGTGTCCTTCCTCATTAGCAAGACAGAAAAAATAAGATTTTACTACACTTAAAATTTATATGGTGTGGATTTTTTTTTTTTCATTTAGTAATGATTCTAAATCTCAGTCAAACTCCATTTTTCAAAGCACAAAGTATCATAAGGGCTGAAGACCAAGTGAGAACTTAACTTAGCCCTCACAGGAAACAAAGTGATATATTCACACAACCAACTACAAAGAGCTTATCTATAAAAGGGCAGAAAAAGTGTTCAGAAAGGTCCTGTTAGTTCAACTGGATAGATTCCAACTCATGTCTTGTAGACTTCTGGGACAGTGGAATATTCAGACCAGGACCATGTCCTTGGCGATGACTGTGTTCATTAGAGCTGGATTTAATGATGGATTGAGGTTGTAATTATGAGGAAGATGGCTGATGAACTGTTCTCCATCTTCGCAGAGGACAGAATGAGAGCAAGTGGGCTGACGGCGTAGCCAAGGCAGTCATGTCAGAAATAGAGAGGCTGCTTCTAAGGCCATTTTAAGGTCTGACTAGGTTGTGCTCTCCCTCCCTCCTCAGGACTCCCATGGTACTACCCTGCATTTCCCGCAGTTCCACAGCTTACTACACTGTGGAGCTGATCTGTTCGTGTGCCTGTACCTGGCAATAGAATGCAGACTCCCAAAGGGCACGGCTCCTGTCTCTTCTATCTATGTCTCTCTGCCTCAGCCTCCAGCTGGCACTGGGTGAGCCCTCACTGAATGGTAACTGACTGGCCGATTGATTGACAGATAGCTGGAAACATACAGGTAACCGCCAGAGGGCTTCTTCTCTAGAGATTTTTAAGGAAAATGACAGAGATACTTCTGAGATGGGGTGTGAACAACCTGCGGAATGCGAATTTCCTCTAGACTTAAAGGGCATTTCGAACCATGAAGCCGTGTACTGGATGATGAATACAGCTGCCATTTATTGACTCCCACCGTGTGTCAGGTGCTTTGTCCATGCTATTTCATTTAATGTTCACATACTTCCAGTGATGCATACTGTTTCCTCCCATTTTACAGATGGGGAAGTTGAGGTTCAGAGAGGTTTGTGTGCTCACTTAGTCAACCATATTTATTACATTCATGCTCCGTGTTGAACACTGCTGACCTCTGGGCTATGACAATGACAGGACGCTATACAGTCCTTGCTCTCACAAAGCTTACAATCTAGCAGGAAAGGGAAACATAAAAGAGGTAAGAGAAATAGTTTAACAGGGCAGTGTTGAAGTTTATAGCAGGGGCATGCCTGGCCATTAGGAACTTATAGTACAGTGTGATACTGAGGAGCAAATAGCCCGTTACAATGGGCTTGGTTATAAGTGCTCCATAGAGCAAGCACTGGGTGCTGTGAAATCACACAAGAGATAGTCAAGAAATGACATTCAGCTGAGGCCTGAAAGGTGAGTAGGAGGAGTTGGTGGGGGAAGTGGAGGGAAAGTATTTCTAGGGAACAGACTGCAAAGGCCAATGGTTCGAGCTAACATGACCCTTAAAAGTTAGTTCTGATTGGAATATGAATTTCGAGTGAGAAATGAGGCTGGAGAAGAAAGCAGGTGTCAGATCCTAAGGGTTATCATAAAAAGCTTGGACTTGATCTCGGTGGCTTGAACAATGTGGGGCAGGTCAAGTAGCTTGTCCAAGGTTCTATGACCAGAGGTACTCTTGGGATGGGAACTGTGATTCAGTCTAACTTGAAAGCTCATCCCATGGCCATTGGCCCACATTATCAGGAAACATTCTAACTGGAGAAGAAAAGTGGAGACTCGCTTGTGTTTTCGTACCTATCTCCCCACTCCATGTCCAGCCTCCATGGGATTTTTTTTGTTTTCTGTTTTGCTGGACCTGCAGTAGCCCTGGAAGAGCATGTGTCACAGCCTGGTGACAGGTGGCAGATGCTGGCACCAAGGAACAGTTCTATGACAGCACTCCTGCTTCCTGACTGCTTTCTATCCCTTTGCCTGGCGTCGACATTTCTGTCCACTACACAACTCTGCAAGAAACAGCCTGGTTGCCTCCAGGTGGTGGGGGAGCTGCTGGTTCAGAATGCATCTGAGAGCCTCTTACTGCCTTCCTAAAACACGAGAAGAAAAGGAACCAGGTTCCCACCTCGTTGGAGGAGTAGGTGTTGAGTAGGCAGTGAAGATGCTTGTGTTCTCGTCACTGCCATTTACGTTCTTTTGGGTGGATTCGAAGTGCATATGCTTGTGTGTTGTTTTGCATTGTTTTCCGGTATGCCTCCTCACTGGAAGCTGCCATCATGCCAACGTTTAACTAAATCTACACGCCATTATTTCATATTTTGGAACCCCAAAATGTTAAAGTGCGTTCATGGTATACAAAACCTTTTTAATTGGTCAAGAGAGTTTGAAAAAATAAGTGTGTTCTCTCCATCTTTATATTTTCAGCAGGATGATTGTCTATGTTCACTTTTTTCTTTTAGAATAGTGTAGTAGGTAAGGGTGCAGTCTCTCCCAGACTGAGTTTAAAACCTGACGCTAACACCGTCTAACTGAGTGACCTTGGGCAAATTACTTAACATTTTCTGTGCCTCTCTTTCCTTATCTGTTAAAAAGAGATAATAATAGTATTTATCTATGACATAGAGTGATTATGAGGATTAATTGAGTTAATTAGAATGATGTCTGGCACACAGTAGGTACTCTATAAGTGTCAAGCTACCATTTTTATTATTCTAATTATTATAACTATCACCATACTATTCATGATTTAGCTTGCATAATTCTTTTGTTTGAGATTCTAATCCTCAGCCCAAATATGCTTTTAGAAAAGGCTTTGGAGAGATAAGTGGTGCTGACCTTTAACCTTGAGCCCTTCTCTCTATGCGAAGTCCAGCCACATACAAGGAGATGATGATGGAATGAGGCTCTCTCGAGAATCGAAGCAGGGACGTACAACATTGCTAAAGTTTCTGAGAGTGTTCAGAAGCATTTGCAAAGGTGGAAATAATATCCCGTGTGTTAACACATGTCACGTCAATCACCCCCAACAACCTTTTGGGGCAGCATATAGCCTGGTGACAAATTGCAGAACGACAAATGATTGTTTTAAATGTAGGTATGTACATCCTATGAGTAAAATTCCAGTTTTTTTCCAAGTCACAGAGGAATGTACCTTTGGTGAGTGCCCCCAGCACTACGTGGCTGGCTTTCTCTTAAAATCAGGTGAGCTCTTCTTGTTCCGAACGAAGCTTTTGTTACAGGTCAGTTCCTTCTTTAACTCTGAATATGTAAGTGACTTTTATTTTCTTCTGAAACAGCTTTAACCAGAAGGTGCATGCACAAGTGGAGGGAGAAGCCTGCCCTTCGATTCCTTTAAACAGAGGCTGTGATAAGTTCTCGACAGCCTGCACTGCTTGGGAATGTGCAGGTGACTATGGAGACAGCCGTGGAGGGACAAGAATGGGCATATGGTCCTCACTGGCACAGCATCCCAAAGTAATTAAAAATGTCTTAAAATGCAGAACCCCCCTAAACTGTAAAGTATATCATGGTAGATGTCAAATTAGCATTTTCTGCCTCTTTTTAACAATGCCATAATCTCATTAATCTGAAGAAAGAACCAAATGCATGGACTCCAACCAGTTGGCTGGACATATGTTGCATATTGGACTGGCCATTTGGCTGGATCTCATTAAAGTGGAGAAATCGCATTTTATTTTGGGCACTCAACTCAAATCTGGGCCTGCTTATTACTCTTTGAGCTCTCTTTTTAAAGTGATAGATTCGTAAGTGCCAAAAATTTAGTACCAACTTAAGTTTTTAAAAAAAGGCTGTAAAGAAACTCTGCAGAGGAAGCAGACAAGGATTGGAGATGGAGAAGCAAAGCTGGCTTTAGATTGTTGGGATACAGTAAATGGCAGCGTTCATCATATTATCCGTCCGAACTGTCAAATCCACAGGCTCTTGCTCAATTTGGAGCAAGGTGGCTCGGTTGAGGAAAACACTTTATTTATTTTACATGGAATCATATATTATTCAGCCTTTTAACACGATACATTGTTTTAAAATTATTTGTTAACAGATATGAAAATTAAAAATCTTCTAAATACTTTTAGATAAATACCTGGGTATGTTCACTGTCTTAGTCAGTTTGTGCTGCTGTATCAGAATACCATTGACTGAGTGGCTTAAACAACGGAAATGTATTTCTCACAGTTCTGGAAGCTAGGAGTCCAAGATCAAGGAGCCAGCTGATCTGGTATCTGGTTAGAACGCTCTTCCTGATATTCCTTCTCACTGTGTCCTCACAGGGCAAGGAGAGAGAGAGATCGTCTCTCTTTGCGGTGTCTTTTCTTAGGCAGGGCACTAATCTCATTCATGAAGGCTCTACCCTCGTGATCTAACCACTTTCAAAGGCCCTGCCTCCAAATACCATCACACTGGGGATCAGGGAGTTTGAGGGACACATATTATCTGTCCATAGCACCCACTAATATTTCCTGAGTATTTGGTATGTGCTTAGCACATTGTACTAAGCATTATAAGAATACGACTTTGCATATGACACTGAAGTGTTTGTGGTTAGGCCAAGTTCACAACTAGCTTGCATACTAGGTAGGGTATAGCATCTTCAGAAAAGGGCAAAGTGTACTGGGGTTTCAGAGGAGGGCGAGAGCATATCTGGTGTGTGCTCGTTGGGAGCGGTAGGTGGGTTTGGAGTCAGAAAAACTTTCATGAAGGGTAGTCTTTGAAAAGATGGGAGTAGGATTCTGACAGGCAGATATGGGAGCAGGAAGTAATTTGAATTCTCAGGAGGAAAGGGTAGAAGGTAGGATATGTCAGGAAAATATGTAAAGGGGAGAGCTAGAGGGCGAATTTGGGAAGGCAGATGTTGGAGACCATCTGGTGGAGAGCCCTCAATGGCGCGTCCAAGAATGTGGTGGACAGTGGGAGCTACTGAGGGTTTTTGAGCAGAGTAATGACAAAAACTGGACCTGTTCTTTGAGATAAATACTATGGCAGTGAGTGGCGTTGGGGGCAGAATGATGAGGACATCAGTTAGGAGACGATGATGGTAGACTGGGTGGGAAAAGATGAAGTCCTCATCTGAGGAAGGGCGGTGAAAACAGAGGGATGTACGGCCAGAGTTACTGTGGAAACAAAATCTATGGGACATGGACCCCGAGTGGCTGCTGGCTGAAGCAGCAAGATCATGGGACCTCAAAATTATCATTTAAAACAGTAATAATCATTTAACACTGTAGTATATTTGTAGGCGGGCCAGTTATTATAATGTACTCTGGTTGATAGAATGCTCAACAGACAAAGTTTTGTTCTATTAAAGATACCTTTTCAGAAGCGAAGTCTTTCATGACATTAGATTAAGGTAAACTATGTCTGGAGCAGGATGGATGCGGGTTAGATGGGGTGCAGGGCTCATGTTCTATTTTAAGCTGTCCAACACTGCACCCCAGAGGTTTGACATTCTTGTTAGCTTGTTAGAAAGATGAGATAACCTGACAGGAGGACCAGAGGTTGGAACTGTCCCCAGGACTTAATAACCCTGCATCCCTTCTTCCATGACAAGCTTTAATGTTTTTGTAAGCTCTTGACACTGACTTTTAAAATCAGTTTTACAAGCATTTCTGCCAAGATGGTGGATAGGGTGAAGAAATGTGTTGATAGGAAGTTTAAGTACTGGAGTTCCAATAGCTCTGAAATATCTATATGAGAATTTAGAATCAAGGGATGCTACCAGGTGGGCACATGGGCATGTGAGGTGTGCTTAAGTCAGTGAGGGAAAGGTGATCTTTTCATCTCTACCCTAAATCTGGAGTTCTGATACGAGCAGGTCTCAGTCTTAGGAGAGATAGTAGCCATTTGATTTCATTAATCTCTCCTTTTGTGGTAGTTAAATTTTCTGAATGAAAATGAGATCTCTGAGACTCTTGGCATAGAAACAGTGAATTAGAAACCTTGAATGAAGGTTTCTCTGCATTTAATTAAATGACAGTCTCTGAGGATTTAGCAGTATATAGAGTAATAAACCCGTCGCACAGAACAGCTAAGTCTGTGAACTTCAGTCCAAATTCGTTAGTTATAATAAGATTCTAGTAGTTTATAAAAACACTCAGAAATGAGCAATTTTGAAGAAATATTGGCTAGCACTTTTGCTTTGATATTGTGACTTGAGCTAGGCAAATGTGATTTAAAATGGATTTCCCAAGTTCAAGTGAAAGAATCAAATCAACATGAATCTTCTGGGTTTTTCTTACTATTGAGAGAGAGGCAGTTTCTGTTCCTTAATGGGGAACTTCTGGGACATCTTCTATATTGTGTTCTGTGACTAATGACTATGCTGGAGGTATTCAACACAGCCGCGACCTGTTCCTGGTCCTGCTGAAGCTTTTAGGGTTTTCCCTAAGAACTCTAATAGTTTTGGGCAGAACCAGCTTATGTTGGGTCGGAGAGTTATAATGCATTACATGAGCCTGGGAATTTAAGTTCATACCACCCGGTCTGTACAGACCTGCCCACTTCCTTGCAGAGAGATCTTCATTAATTATAGGGTAGTGAAGAGGTGTGTGTGTGTGTGTGTGTGTGTGTAACTAGCACATTTTCATGAGATGTGATACAATTCCATTTCACATTTTGTGGATTTAATTGATTACAATAAACGATGAAGCTATATTTTGTTTTGATGTTGTGACTGTCTTCTTTAAAGTGTCCTGTATCCTTTCTGTGAGGTATATTTATTTAGTGACAGCTTGGAAATTTTTAAAGCCTTTGGCAGATTTTTTTTTTCTAAGAACTACCTTAGTATATTCCTTTCATGTTAAAAAAAAAAAGAGGAACATATGAGCTCATTTTGTAGATGATGAAGCCTAATTAAATGAGGCATTAAGTTAGCTCACCCCCTAGTGATGTTAGTGGCAGAAAAAGCTCAGCTTGGGGGCTCTTGAGTGAGGTCATCATCCAGATGCCAGCTTTGCCCCTTATCCGTGAGTCACCTTGGGCAGGTCTTCCAGGTTTCTGAGCCTCAGTTACCTCATATGTAAAATGGGGATTTAACAGATAAGAGAATGTATGTAGGGCCTAGAACTGTGCCTCATACCTCACTGGTGTTCAGTAAATATTAGTGGTCATTAGCATTGTTATTAATAAGCCTGCTCCTAATTCCCATGCTTGGATGAAATCTCACTGCCAGTGTTGATCATATCTGCCTCTTGGACAGGGATGCATGGTTGCTGATTGGGATGATGAGCTTTACCTTGTAGTCTCAGTTCTTCCCTTATTCTAGTCTCTTTCTAACTCAACGTGCTTTCAGTTCTCCTTGACTGCCCCTGGGTCAGAATAGCCTGAGCCAATATGTTTGGACTTAAAGGGCAATTGCTGCTTCTTAGACAAAAGCCTTGTTTGGAGAGTTGTATAATAATCTCAAGTCAGAAAGCAGTACAGGCTTTGAAGCCAGATGGACTGGGTTTGAATCTTAGCTTTATATCTTGTGGTCTGAGGCAGTCTAGCCCAGCGAGCCAGCGTAGCACAGTGATTTTAGGCTTGCGTGCTGGAGTAAGACTATGTATGTTGAAATCCTTATTCCCTAAACAAATCACTTATCTCTCTGAGCTTCGGTCTTCTCACCTGTCAAATGAGGATACGAGGTTGTCGTGAGGACTGACATGGTAAAAGTCATGGAGCAATGTCACAAATATTAGTTGTTGTTATCATCACAGGAACCCTGGCTGTGTCACATAGTAGCTGTGTATGATCTTGGGCAAATTACTTAATCTCCCCAAGTCTCAGTTTCCTCATCTGGAAAATGGGTTAATAATAATCTTTACCTCGTAGGATTAGTATAAGGACTAACTGGTACTACATTAATCACTCATCTCTGAATTATAGTAAATTGCCAATAAATATTTGTTACTGCTACTGTTACTACAATATGACCATGGGTAAGTTACTTAAACTCTAGGAGGTTCATTTTTTTTTTCAAATATGAAAATAGAATATTATTTCTGTCTCATAAAGATGGTAAGAATAGGTGTTATAATGTACACAAATGACATGATACATAGTAGATTCTTGATAAAGAGAGCTATCGTATTATTTCCACAAATCAGCCTTCATGCTGGAGAGCTCTCACTGGCGGAGGGCCTTCGTGGCCAACTCTGTACCTTTCATTCGCTGTCCAAATTGAACAACATTCCCCACAGAATTGACATTT
The DNA here is from genome assembly GCF_902729225.1 of Pteropus medius. Classification (NCBI taxonomy): domain Eukaryota; kingdom Metazoa; phylum Chordata; class Mammalia; order Chiroptera; family Pteropodidae; genus Pteropus; species Pteropus medius. Next base: position 4,177,300 of record NW_024351073.1, read on the forward strand.
TTCCAAAGTAGATTCTGTTCCAAGTATCACCATGCAACCCAACCCCTGCCTGGACCAAGCCTACGTAATTGCTTTGTACACACATCGCTCCCAGGGTCCCGGTGGCGGTCTGGCCTGTGAGACTGCTGTATTTGATTTCTGTAGGTCAACAAACAAACATTCGAAATGAAATAAGCGTGTTAGTCATGGCAGGTTCAGGTTGCTGTAATTAGCTTCTGTCCAGCCTGCTATAGTAGCAGCGGGCCTGTGCTTCTTATTGCCTGCGTAGCAAGAAAACACTGGTCCCAGAGCTCGGAGGTTGCTGTAGCTGAAAGCACTTGATGCTGATGCATCAGGACAGATGCTGGCAAAAGCCTCTTCCTGTGGTGGTGGCAGCGAGCATGGGACCTTTAATTTTTCAGGCTGTAGAGAGTTACTGAGCCAGTAATTAGGCTTGGCATTGAGAATATAAATATGGGCTATGCACATAGTTTCTGCAAGGTGTGATGCGGGTGGGGCCGGGGATGGATATATATAGGCCAAGAAGCAAACAAGGATTACATCTTTCTTAGTGGCTCCTGGGCTGAAGGCACTTCAGGGGAAGACTTTTCTCGGGGTCTTGCTCAACCAGGTGTGGCTACCGCTGATCCAGAACCAACTTACCTGTGAGTGTCCTAGTGCTCCTATTGGTCCCTTTCCCTGCATAGCCCCAGCTCCTCACCCTGCTCAGATACTCTGAGCTACCTGGACCCCGGCTTAGCCTCCCTTTCTTCCTCTTACTGGAAATTTAGCACCTTTTAGATTCAATTACAGTCTTTGCATATCATTACCCTGCGATCTGCCAAACCAGCGCTGTATTTAATCATAATGATCATGACGATAATAATAATGATAACAATACATTGCTTTGGTAAAGTTCTTTTGGTTTTTCAGGACAAATTATATTTTATCTTTTTTTTTTTTTTTCTGAAGCTGCTACATAGGTATATTCATCATGTCTACCAGACATTTGTTCAGTACCAACCATGTTTATCAGCCTTGGAGGTGTAAAGAAGCATAAATACAATGCCTATCTGCCTACCTCCCACCCTCCAAGGGGAAGCAGTGTAGAAAGTAAAATAATGAGCTTTGTCAACCTCCCTGCTACTTACTAGCTCTGTAACCTTTGGAATGTTATTTAAGCTCAGTTTTTTTGTGTGTAATATAGGAATAGTAACAGTACTTCTTTTTAAGATCTTGATGTGCCTGAATCCCACATATGATCCTGATAAATGTCAGCACTGAATTAGGCACCCTGAATGTGCTAGGGACTTTATAAAAGCACAATCTCCTCCACGCCTTATGTGGGCTCTGCAAAGTCGATATTACTGCTCCTCTTTCACAGGTGAGGAAACCGAGGTCTAGAGAAGTTCTTAAAAGTCGCAAAAGCTATTATGTGGAAACGCTAGTGTTCGAACCCATATCTTGTTTAAATGCCGCACTGGAGCTTATTGGACACTAAATACAAAGAGTGGTCCGGAAGATGCGAAGGGCGAGAACGAGAGGAGCACAGAGAAGCGAGCCCCAGAGGTGAGTGCCTGGTTATTCTGAACATGTTCTTGGTTCCGCTTTATTTTTGGTGTTACGCACTTCTACATTTAACAAGAAAATAACACCTAAGTATACTATTCCAGAATGATTTGTGTTTATATCAGTGTTTGCATGTAGTTAGACATTTTGCTTTCGGTCAATGCTAGTGTGAGGTATTTGTATTCAACGTTTTGCTTGAGTAAAAGAGAGCATTTTGTTGAAAGGGGAGCTTTTGGTGATAGCAAGGCCCAGTAGACTGTGACTTTGGACTCAATTTGGCACCAGTGCCCTCTGGTGGTAAAATTGGAAATCGCTTACTTCTTAACAGTGTAAGAGCCAAAGAGGAAAAAAATCTTGAATTTACCCAACATCTTTCTGACATCTCTTGCTAAAATATTAAGCAGTCAATGCTGGCATCATTACTTTTTAATAAGAATATTTTATAAAGGTCCAAAACTATAAGAAATAGGTGACTTTTTACACAAACATTGGCTCTGTTTGCCTTTAATGATTTTGGGTAAAAAATATTTTGAAATCAATGATTTCGTGTTATGTGAATTAATGTCAAGGAAAGTAAACACCGCCTAAAAATTTTCACTTGCTACCTTTTACACAGAGTTGTTTTAGAGAATGTTGTGTCGGAATAAACTTTTCATTTATTTATATTCTTTTTTCCATAAAAGACACTTAAAAGAAAAAAAGATGCCCACATTAGATTTCCTCTTGGGTTTGTTTAGAGCCACTGTTCCAAAGCCCTTGGTTGAAGGTTGATATCCACTTTCTCTCAGATGCTCAGGAATCTAAGGGCAGAACTGAAAGTATTGTATGTTTCTGAGGAGAGTATCATTGAAAATTCCATGTTCTCCCCCAGGTTCTCAAATGTGGCATCTCATTCTGTGGTACGGGATATCCTGAATATTGTTTCTCTAAAAAGGGTTATATGAGCAGGGTTGTGTGAGAGGCCAGCCATTGTATCAGGTGTTTTACGTACTGTTTAATCTTCAAGACAATCCTCTGAGGTCTGATTAAAGCCTCAATTCCTATAAGAAAGGGACTCAGAGAACTTAAGTAACTTGCCTCCCAGCCGTTAAGTGGCAGACCTGGGATTCAACCTCAGGTCTCTGACCGCTCAGCTTATGGCTTTGCTTTCTTCCTAAAGAGGATTCCAAGTGCTGGATAGTGTTCATATGCAGCTCAAATCCCTGACTGCAACTGTGAGCTTGGCTGTGTGTTATATTCCCTCAGGGGAGAGTGGCAGCAGTGTTTGTGTAAATAGTCTTGGCTGACATGCGGCAATGTCACCTCTACAGAACCATAGGAAACAGAAAGCTCTGCTCTGCCCCTACAATCCGTTAAAATAAAAAACACCGTGGCCCGCACTCCTGACAGTGAGATTTGCACAAAGCCACACCTGGCCAGACTGGCGCAGCTCCTTTAGACACAGTAACCACTTCTGTGGCACCAGTTAGAATTCCCAAAGCGGGCACTGGCCTCGAGAAACTAGATCCAACACAAACTTGCCCCTCACCCAGTATCTCTCTTGGCCTTTGACTTTGCTACTCATTTGCTCCTCATGGGCTAACCCTGTCCCTGAGATGTGATACACTTTGGTGTTTTCTTGATTAATGACGTTAGTTCTCATTGGCAATTCTGCCTCCCTTTCTTGGAAAAAGTACTTTGGAAAATCTTTACAATCCTAATCTTCTCGCTCACTGATTCACTGTAAATAGATTTTTTGGGGGGTAAATTGGCAGTGGCTGTTTTGCATTCACTTCCAGGAATTTATTCTATGTAACTATCCATGCATATGTTCAAAGACACATTTATGAGAATGTCCATTGCAGCATTGTTTGAAATAGCAAAAAAACAAAAAACACCAAAAACCCTCTAAGATACTAATTAAACAAATCACGGCTACTCGATTCCATAATATGTTTATACTACAGAATTAATCAGCTGTTAAAAAAATGACACGTATATTTAAGTTAATGTTCCTAAATATTTGGCTGGAAATGATTTTACAATAAACTGTTCAATTTAAAAACAAAGACAAGTTGCAAAGTAGTGTATATAATAGAAAAGTAATATGACTTTCTTTATTCACAGAAAAAATATTTGAAGTGATAACCAAACTGTTAACGGTGGGGTGGGAATGAGGAAGGAGTAGAGTAGGGTGGAGAGATCTTCCGTTTTCTACTCATAACATTCAGGATTATTTAAATTAAAAAAAAAAAAAGCACATGTGAGCATTAGAATTTAAAAAAATTAATACTTTTTATATATTGACTGCAGCAAAACTATTCGAAACAATATTCTGCTGAGACTGTAGATTACACACAGCGTGTTAGTACCGTTTAATCGAGTACTCCCAGCACAACCTATTCCACTTACACGTCTCAGGTTTACCTTGGCTAATGCCCCTCGAGCTTGCCTCAGGTGGACCTGAACACCAAAGTGAGTGAAAACTGGACAGTGGTCGGTGTTGGCAAACAGCCACTCTCTGTGCCATACTTCACACTCTTCTCCATCAAGTTTGTCATAGGCCTTCCTAGGAAATCATCGGAAATGGGAACTCACAGTGGAAAAGGAAGGTGATGTGACCCAGTTAAGTGCAGTAATAAATTCGGAGGCATAGTGGAAGAAAGTCCAGTTTAGAAAACTGGAAGTAGCATCTAAGAGGTTCTCTAGACCTCAGGTAGGAGCCCCAGAGAAAGGCTGGGTCCCCTTGGTGGACAGATTTCCAAGTAGGCTGGCAGAGGACATCAGGAACACACTGAGCATGTGCCAAGCTGGGGGCTGACAATACCAAGGCATGATCTGGCTCCTAGAGGGTATAGGGTACCAGGTCAACAACCAAAAATTAGATATAAGAAATAAAGTTACCCTGAATGGGCCATGAGGTGGGGAAGGGTCTCAAGAACAAACCTGAAGTTTTCTTAAAGTCTTGCAGAAGGTCATCATCAGTAAAACCTGGGGGTAGGGAAGGACCTGAGGGGGCGGGGAAGGCCCTGAGTATGTAGGGAAGGGATGAGGGGCTCAGGCTCTGTAAAGAGAGAGGCCATGCAGAAGTGGCCTGAGAGGTGGGGAATTTTGCTTCTTCTGGTTTTCAATCACCCCAGCTTCTTGAAACACTGAATTGAGTGTCGGTGGCAGGTGGGGGGTGGGTAGGACAGGAATGGCTTAAGGAGCAACTGAAGCACATTGCTTCAGGACTACATTATTCTTTTCATTTGGAAGCTTGAAAATAGTGGATATATAAAGATCTTGAAGGCTTGGTAGGTGTTGGAAAAAACAACCACATTACTTCAAGAGACCACTATGTGAAATAATGGCCCTAACTTCTGGCCTTTCTGGCAATTGTTTTTTTTTTTTTAATTTCTGTCATTATTTCCAGACACCCTCACTTCCAGCCACACTGGCCTTGTCATTGTTCCTTGGACATGCCTCAGGGCCTTTGCACTGACTCCTCTCTCTCTGCCTGGACGACTCTTCCTCAGGACAGCTACATGCCTCACTCCCTCACCTCCTTCAAGTCACCTCAGAGAGGCCTAACCTGACCACCCCATTTTAATTTACTCTGAACTACCCTCACTTTGCTCTTTTCTCCTCCACAGTGATCACTGCAAAATTTACTTAATTTCTTAATGTTTATTGCCTACCTTCCTTCTCAGCCTCCTTCCTACATCCTAGAATGTAAACTCTGTGACCAAGTAGAACGTTTTGTTTTTTTTTTTTTTGACTGTTTTGTTCATTGACAAACACCTAGTACCTAGAACAGTAACACAAGGAGTATTCTGTATTTGTCGAATGAATAAACCATCGTACAAGTGGTAAAAGACTTGAGATATTTTGGTTATGAAATGCTGCCCAGATATGTTGAAACCATTTCCAAAGCATTTCCGAAGACCTACTCTGTTCCTCCTCCTTACACTCCAAAATCCCTATGGATTTAGGTCTTGGCATTCAGCCCAGGAGATATGATTGCTGGCAAAAGTTGAGTGAAGCCGTTAAGGGCATGGGTTTGGAGTCAGACAGACCCGGGTTGGAATATAAACCTTTCCAAATACCAGCTGTGTGACTTTAGGGAAATTACTTTCTCTAAGCCTGAAAATTTGATGGTGTGTGTGAAAGCATGAAGCTACCACACAGTTGCCATTAATAAGCGGTAGTTCATATCATCGATGATGGAGATGAATGAAAGAAATGGAGCAATAAATTGTTAAAAGGCAGTTTCCCTCTTCATAGTCATTAGCTGCCTTAGATACGAATATTGTATCTAAGATACAATAGAATTTGGGACCCCCCCCAAATTCTAGTTAATTTAAAAATATCGGGAGATTTTAATAGAGTCTAGGTTTTCCCTTCAATAAGATATTTTTTTAAAAACCCAAATAAGCGCAGAGGTTTGGAGTCGGGCAATGTCTTTGAGCCTCGGATCTCTCTCCTAGGAAGGCGCGTAGAAACCACAAAGGTGCCTCGTGCCTTGGTTAGGGCTAGTGGAGCCAAGCAAGGAGTTTGCACTCCTGGTCCCAATGTCTGGGGCTGGGTTACTAGTGTAGATGGAAAATAGCAAAATGCAAAATCTGAGGGTTTGGCTGAGGGAAGCGAAGCAGAAAATCTGGGAAAGTGGATGAAAAGTGAGCCAGAATCAAAGCCTAGGCTGGTGGCTGTGGCAATTTTTTTTCTCTAGAGCCCACATGGCCCCAGGTAGAGACAAGGAGATGGGAGAAGAGAGCTTAGGACCACCTTCCTGTCAGGACTAACCCCATCTCCACAACAACCCAGAGGACAGCTCCAGGGCAGCCTCCCACTGCTCTTCCAGATCTGATAACTGCACCATTGCTTGGCTTCTTCCCTGTCCTGCTTTCCCCTCTTCCTTACTGATTTCTTCTGGGACCTTGGCCTTAAAAAAGCACTTGCATCTCACTCATCAATTCAGGGTCTGCTTCTGGGAGAACCCAAGCCAAGAGGAAAGGCTTCTCTCAGCTTCAGTTTTCAATAGCTCAGAAAAAGATTCCGATTGGCCAGCTAAGTTCGCATGCCCACCCATAGCTTCTCCTTCATTCCTACTCCCCACCCCCACCCACGTGATCTGACCTTGACAGCCAGCACAACTCTAGCCCCATATGTGACCGGCATTGTACCAAGCACTAAGGATGCCATGGCGAGCACCATCCCTGTCCTCCTGCGGGAGAATAGTCGTAAATCAAATCGTCCCGCATACGCACATTAACAGACTGTGGACAGTGCTCCGAAGGAAAAGCACAGGGTGCAGTTAGCGAGAGGGGGCACGGCAGAGGAAGCGCCAGGCTCCCAGTTGCTATGTGGAGAGCAGGCTGTAAAGAGAGCAAGGACGGAAGCCAGCGCGGGAGGACAGAGGACAGGTGATGGTGGCTTGGTTACAGTGCTGGCTTTGGAGTTATAGCGAAGTGGAAAAAACTCAAGAGCCCTCTAAGGACTTAACCTATTGTGGTGGAACGTGGACCTCTTCCTGGCCAAGTCCCTGTCATGGCCCAAAACAAAACAAAACAAACAAAAGCTACATAACACATTGCAGGTGGCTAACAGGAAACTTTAGGAGAAGCAAAAGAAAACTGAGTGGGGCTCTCTAGTCTAAAGATTCCTCTACCACCCTTCACCCCTCCTTATCATCAACAAATGTGTCCATCTCCTGTTGGGAACTTTTAGTAAGGAAGGATTTCTTGGCTTTTGAAAAATATGGCCTAAAAAAAGGTCATACCTCATTTCCCCATGTTTGCGTTCTTTTTATTCCTTTGGGGTGGGGGTAGGGGTCTATCTAATCTGATCTGTGAATCTGATCTCTCTTCCTGATTCTGTAGGTGCTTAGAGATAAAATTTTCATTAAAGTATTCAGAAATATAAGCTCCTTCACCATCTCTTCACAATGCAGCGTGGAGGGATGGCGACCGCTTTGTAGAGCCCGGGAATGTGGGGTGGCTAAATCGTTACTCCACGCGAGTTTGATGCTGTCAAGGTCTCTTCATTCTGCAGCCGTGAGTATAAACATAGCGGTGGTTGTGGGCCCCACTCCTCTGCCGTGAACCTCGGGGCAAACCCCCACACCGATCGCACTTCCCTTCAGCAACAGCAATGGGGATATGAAGCATGTCGAACCAGCCTTGTTTCCAAGCCGTAGAAGGAACTGGGGTGTTGCGGGGGGAAACGCACGAGCAACTCGAGCCCAAGCCACATGCTGTGGCTGAGGAAGAGGGCTCTAAGGTTTTAAGAATCCGATTGGCTGGTTGTTCTAATTTGTCAGATCATGCTGCCATTTAGCACTTCCCTAAGCTTATTAACAAACATTTACAAGTGACACTTCTTAGAATACAAAGGGGTGTCTTTGTTATTGTGTGCATTATTTATTTATATTTTGGGTCTTGTGTATTTTAATTCTTCAGAATCTGTCAGGCAGCCAAGGCCCCTGGCACTTCTACTTCTCTTTCCAGACATGCCTTTGCCCCGCCACAGCACTCAGTTCCTTAATCTCTGCTCTTTTTGTTTTTTGTTTTCTTTTTCTTCTAAAATCATCTTTCCCCTCCCCCCTTTACTCCCATTTTACCTGTATTGTCTTTTTTTGTTCCCCTGTTTTGCTGTGTCCTTGACCATCTTCCTTCTTCCCTCTCATTTTTCCTATTCTATGCTGCCCTGCTACATCTCATGAACTCAGAAATTGCCCTCCAAATGCCATGGGTGCCACCATCTATTCCGTGGCAAAGGGCTGCTCCCACTCTGGCTTGGCAGATGACATTCCCCAGAGTATTCCCTGCAGAGGCTGACCCGTCTGACCCAGCTAATGCTACCAGTTATGATAATCCTGGCCCAGGGCCCATGGAACTCACTAGTCATTATACTACATCGGAAAGTAAAACTGATTTGGCAGCCTCATTAGATTACAACCAGCTCAAACCTTCCCTTCTGGTTTCCCTGAGTGTAACATGTGTCACTGGGAGCGGTGGAGGAGAGAAAACCACTTCTCCTCCCCAGCTTTCTGCACTTCTTTTAGCCTTTTGGCTCAAATTAAATACCTAGTCTCTTAGAGCAGAGATTGGCTCATGGGCCACCATGCCTGTCACCTTAAGTGGATTTCTAATTTATTTTGGAAGCTACTAGGGAGCTTCAGGATAGCATTCAACACCTTAAGGGTCCAGTTTCAGGATGTAGATTATATAGGTCAGTGGATCCTGGCCAAGAAGCTCGAACCACATTCTGTAATGATAGTAAAAATAACTATCACTTACTGGATGCTTATTAAATACCAGACCCTGTTCTGTATCAACTCATTTAATCCTCAGGTTAATTCTATGAAATATGTACTATATTATCCCTATTTCAGGAGGAGGACACTGAGGCACGGAGAAGCTAAGTAACCTGCACAAAGTAACAATCAGTATCAGAATCAGGACTGGAGCCTAGGCAGACTGGCTCCAGAATCCACGCTCTTAATGTTTCCCTATATTATTTATAGGAAATTATTCCCTATATTTCACAATCTGTAGGTAATAGGGAGCTTCGGAAGGTTGGGAAGTAAGCATGACATGAAGACAATGATGCTCAGGAAGAGACATTTGTAAGAAGATAGAGACTGATGGATGAATGAAGGATTCCAGTAAGAGTGTCTTGTAATAAATCTTGGTATGCAAATACTGGAGTCTGAATTAGAGTGGAAACAGTGAATATGGAAAGCTATAGGTGGGAGAGATGGTGTGAAGGACTTATTTGAATGAATTTGGCACACGGAGGGAAGAGCATGGTCTGGAACGTTCCGCCCCAAGAGAAAGGTGGGGCCATGGTTAGAAGCAGAGGTGGCAGAAAGGGCCTCTGACTTGTGTGTGCCCCTGAGATTGGTCGATAAGGGTTCCAAGCTGCAGAGATGAAGCCTCCTCCCACTTCTCATACTCTGTCCTCAAAAGAAGGGATGCTGCTGTGGGTTAGTTACACTCAAGGGGACTGGCATGCTAGAGGGTGAGGCTGGGAGAAGTGAAGAGATTATAAACAGAATCTCCCTGTATCCTCCGTCTTCCCAGGATGATGGGAAGTCAGATTCCAGGCACCTCCAGGTCTGAATATGCCTCCATTTGCCCTTGGAAGTCCTTGTGGGTAGGACCAGGGGCAAGAAACAGAGAGAGCTACCTCAAGGGAAGAGCATGCTCACATTTTCACAGGTCCCCATACTTCCTTTCTGGAGGGAAGATGTGAGAGTCAAGAACATGGTGAGAGCCAGGGTGAAATGAGTCAAGAACAGGAAGTTTAGCCTGCCCTTATTCTAGGTCTGGTTCTAAGGGGCAAAAAAAGGTGGTTCCCTCAAAGCTCAGCTCCTTGAGGTAAGAAAATAAGATTTAGATTTATGTGAATAGGATTTTTTATTTCATTACTGAATTCAAATACTGTTTTCCTTGTGTGAAAACAGATAGCAGAGACTTTATTTGTGGTCCAAGGCATTATGTTTGAGAGTGAACCTTTCTTCAATAACCAGATTTGAATAAATTCAGGAAGTGACTTAAGACATGATATGTCTCTTAGAATCTGATCCATGGCAGGAACTTTTATTAACAAAAGTTACACACTCAAATCCAGTGAATTAGAGAAGCTAATTTTCATTCTGGCAAATCCTGGTTTGGTGTTAACCTTACTAGTCTATAAATTACAATTTTGGTACCTCCAATGACACAAAGTTTAAATGAGATACTGTCCTGAAAGGCTGTTTGAGGCAATAAATTACTTAGCAAATCTAAGGCGAGAGTGTTGTTATTAAAACATACAGCTTTGTTACAAAGCCAAATTTCTCCTACATTCCCAATGGAAATTAGGCAATTAAGTTAACTTTTCCCCGCTTCCAGAGTATTCATTGGGTAGCTACGATTTTGGGAACCAAAACAGGATACCTGCTGGAGGATTACTGAGGCCATACATGAATGAGGGAAAGAGCAGAAAGATGTATGTGTTTGCAGTGACTTAACTGTCACGGTCTACTCTTGGATCACATTCACTTCCTTATCAGTGGACTTCTTGGATTGTTAATGCCTTGATTTTTCTTCTCTTCTCGGTTTCTTTTCTCCCCCACGAAAACATTGACTCAAATTTATAGAAAGAAGGAGGGTTAGGTGACACAGCGCCAGAACTTGACTGTCAGCTCTGGACTGGACAAGGCAGAGTGATGTGCACCAACGAAATATGCCTGACCACTTAGGACCATGCAGTTCTCCATAGATAGAGGACGTCGAACTTTAGTGTGATGAGAATCGCTTGGTTAACGATTACCTTGTGAAAAACCAAAAAAAAAAAAAAATCTGATACATTAAGTCTGGGATGGAGCCCAGGAATCTATATTCATAACAATCATTCCAGGGAATTCCGATGCAGCTGGTTGAAGCACCACAGTTTAAGAAACAGTGCATAGGGAGTTCTAACTCCATGCTACCCCAGTGCTCAAGAAAATTGATTACAGTATTGAAGTCCCTACTTTGTTTGTGTAGAAATAGTGTAGGTCTGTCTCGTAAGTACAAATAAATGAACAGGGCATTGTCTACTGATTCCTTCTTCACCCAAATTGGGAGATGCCAGGTGAGAGTGGTTATTCCCAGAGGTGTGACTTGGTCACAGTGATCAAGAGGCAGTAGGAGAAAATAGATCTAAGCTTTCAATACCTGCGCTTGAATTACTTTTTCTGATTTGACCTGTAAATCGATAAGAAACAACCAGTCAGACAGTTAGTAAATAAACACAAACTTGGGAAAAGCACAGAGGATGACATAAAGTAATGGAGATCTAATTAATCCTGTAGGAGCAATATAAAGAGTGACAGTTCAAAGACCTATAATGCTCCAGAAGCTATGTGAGCACAAGGGGAATTCTCAGTCTCAGAATGCTATTGCCTGGGTCTCTGAATGTATTTAGGTCTTTGTTATGCTGGGGGCTCACATGTAAAATGTTCAAGCTGGGCACAGTGTAGATAGCACAGAAACGTGTTATGTTTACCTTCACAGGCACTTGGAGGAAAATGGAGCCTTGACTCTCAGAACTTGTAGATAATTTGGCAAATATTTCTTGGTACCTACTGTGTGCTCAGCATTGAGCCCAGAGACATAATAAATCTAACTCATTTTCTGTGTTCACTACCAGCCAAATAGCTGCCTTTCATTTCTCAGAGTCAGACTGAGGCTGGCTTTCGATCACTGGGTATAGTGTACAGCTGTAAGCAACTTTCTCTTATTTAAGAGGCCAACTCCATCCCTTGACCCAGAGAGATTAAAATGCCAAATAATTGCATTAAATCAAAGATTTCTAGTTCCAAACCTGAAAAAAAAAAATTAATGAAGACCACTGACACACTTGAGAAAGAGGAACCTGACCCCATGCATTGAATAGTGAGTGGGAGAAGGCATCCAGTAAACGGGCAAGGTAAGGACTTTGAGGTCCCTATACTTAAATTTAAAAACTGATTCTGTCACTTCTTGCTCTCTCCAAGACATGGTCTTCTCATCTCTCAAAAAGGAGCAATTCTACTTACCTCATCAGGTTTATGTAACAATTAATAATATACGAATACGTAATAGCACAGTGCTGGCTATAACATGGGCTTGGCAAGCACAAAACTTGCCCTTCTCCTCCTTGCCCTCATATCCTGGGCCTTCATGAACTATAATCTTGGTTTTGGCAAAACCTCAAGTCAAGTAGATAGTACATGTGGCTGGAACTTTTCTGAGATGAGTGTGCAAATTGAGCATAAAATATTCAAATTCTAAAAACAGAAACCACCATCTCTCTACAAGTGTGTCTTAACCAGGTTTCCTTTCAGAAAGTAGGGCCTGAAACAAGGCTTTGTATGTAGTTTACTTTGGGGAGCGATCTCAGGGAACTGGAGTCGGGGGGACTGGGAAGGGAGAAACAGGGAAAGATGGGACATCAATACTTACAAAGCTTGTTATCAGTTTGGTCACAGTTGTGAAGAACTGTGGCCTGATCCTTCCGGGACCATCTGAAAGCCATGCAGAAGGCATCTCAGATATGTACACTCTAGGGACACAGCAGGACAGGCTTCCACAAGCTCTCATCCCTGGCTGGACAAGGATTGCCCCTAGGGGTTAACTTCCTCACACTGCCAGGCTTGCACAAGTGCTGGCTGGTTCTCATAGGGGTCCCAGGCCAGGAGTCTGGGAAGCCCAGGCAAACATGTGGCAGAGTGAGGTGCATTCAGGAAAACTGGAGTAAAATGTTAGTTCCAGAGAATGTGAAGTGAACACAACCATTTCAATACTGAGATCAAAGGACATGCCAGCTGACAGAAAAATGAGCAAGCTTGCTTCTCCCTTCAAACCTCAGATATCTCACCGTTCATAAAACTAGCCACTGGAATAATCTTCGGTTTCCTCTGTGTGGTGTTAGGTAGCCTCATTGGTCTCTTGGTTTCCTGAACTCTAATTGCAAGTATAGTCTCAGTAATTTAGCGCTTGATGACATATTCTCTTCTTTGTCTTCCAATTTCTTTATATGGTTTAATCATGCCCCTTTTCCCCACAAGAGACTCTTATCTCCTTGGGTAGCTTGGGATGGAGTCTTCTAATTCTTTTTTATCCTATCAGCACCTTACTGTGCTCAGCAAAGACCTGTTGATTTGAATTCACTTGATAAATGATAAATCCTTTTTCTAGAAGCACAATTATCTTTTCAGAGGCCTGTGGAGTCTTCCTACTTCCTAACTACGTTAAGACCCTTACCAATTAATGGGGCTTAGAAAGCAACATCTTTATCGACGGGCAGGGAGCTGGGAGCACGTTGCCAGTGCCTCAGGGTGTTGTAAGGTTTTCATCAGCAATTCATTCTGTACTCTTTGTATTTGGTTTCATTTCAATTGCTTCACAGCCAGTAGCACTCAGAAGGGACATATTTTTAGACTAGACGTCAAGCCTCTTGTTGAAGCTTTCTGTATATAATGAAACACCAATGCACTGGTCCTTTCTCTGCCTATCTATCCTTTCCCCTTCCTGCTTCAGCCCTTCCCAGCTTTAGATACCATGTAGGTATGAAAAGTGACTAGGATTTGGGGTGGGTCATCAGGGAACTAGTATTTGCTGGCAAAAAAGGGAACAGATCCAAGTTCCATCGGTGTTCTTAGTGTGAGCTTGGAACCACTAATGTGAGAATTTATTCATGGCTGCCACATTTAGCTGGGCAGGTTGTGCACTGCACAACTCTCAGGAGGCATACACTTCATATTCATTATGAATGAGTGCCTGGAAGGGTGCAGTGAAAAACCTGTGTGGCCACAAATAACGGCCCTGTCTGAGGACCTGCTGCAGTTCTACTGAATCAGAATCTCTAGGGAGGGAGCCCAGGAATTTATCTTTTTACAAATTTCACAGGTTCCTATTAACACTAAAGTTCAAAAGTCACTGCTCAGGACATAGGTTTTAAGAGAAGAATACATAAGCAGAAAAGAAATGTGGGAAATATCTCAGTACCCATGTCATCACTGGTTCCTCTGCTTCCCAGGCTTAAATGTTCTGCTGGCGTCGTGGATAACTCAGTGAGTCATTGCTGTTCAGAATATGATAGTCCTGCTGGTGATGTGGTTACCTTTCATCCTTCTGAGCAAACCTCTATTGCTTTTCTTTTCTATGTGCTTTTACATTCCAACCTTATAAGCGAAAAAGTTGTGATGAGGCTGGGCTGTCATCACCCAATATGGAGTGCTCCATTTAGGTAGCATCTCAAGTCAAGTTATCTCGTTGGCATCAAGTTTTGCTCATGTTCATCTTATATACACATGGTGCCTTTGGCCTGGGTATTCATGTTTACTTCAATGACCATCAGCTATAGCATCTTAATGGAGGAAGAAGTACCTATGACTACATTTCTCTGAAGGGAGTTGTGAGCATGGCCAGTACCCAGTGCTTCATTGTTTATTAAGACAGAAAGGAAATGTTAGTATTTAATATACCATCCAGATGCCATGGCCATAATAATATAAGCTAATACATGTTGGATACCATCTTATGCCAGACATTTTTTTCTAAGCACTTGATTAGTATTCACACATTTGACCCTCAGAAACAACCATTTGTGGTAGGTGCTATTATCTTTATTTTACAGATTAAGAAATTCAGGCATAGAACTTGCCCATGGTTTATATGTGGTTGGAGCCACATTTAGAAGCTACAAAATTTATCTCTGAGGCCACCGCACTTTATGACTATTTTGGGGTCACAACAGAGGATCAGTGTGTGTGTGTGTGTGTGTGTGTGTGTGCTTCAGGTGAAAAAAAGTGGTGTTAAAGAGGGAGAATTCAAGGCACAAATTAGGTCAGAAAGGCAAGAATGTGTAGAAACTTGCATTAGCGCGTGTCGGGGGAGGGAGCTGGAAGACAATGGCAGACAGATGTCACAGAGCAACAAGACACAGCTGGCTTGCCTTGGGGCCAGAGAGGATTCTAGCTGGAGATTTTGAGGGGTTTCTCTTACTCACTCCTTCCAAGACTTCTTAAAAAGGAGTAGAAATGGCATCTAATTGTCCATGGTTCCTTTTAAAAAATAAGGCCATATTAAACTCCTTCCTTTGGAGCCATAAACCTCTATCCTAGCCAGTTTTCCCTGGGGCCTAGCACTATCAGATAGACAAGCTTTGAGAATATAGGATTAGACAGGGAAGTTTAGATGTGAGAGTGTTTAAGGAAAGAGGTGAATGGAGGTTACATGTGCATCGCCAAGGAGCGTGAAGTTTGCAGTAGGAATGTGGGAATGGAGGACATTCCACTCTGAGGAAGCGGCGACTAAACTGTAACCCAGTCTCCGCTAAAAAGTGAGGCAATTGTTCCAGTAATTCAGGAGGAAGAGGAGATATGGAATAATTACTAGAATAATTATCTGCGTTTCTTTTCTTTCCTTTTTTGTTTGCAGAGACAGATCTAGTCTGTTCATGTCAAGGTGTGTCACATTGCTGGGCGGAAGCTGCCTTCTAAATCTTTAACTTTTTGAATGAAGCACTGTAATCATTAAAATATCATTTTCTTTTGTACATATGAGTCTTGTCAAGGTCTCCTTGGTGCTTCTGAAATGGAACGTTTTCACGTCTCATTAACTACTTTACTCTTTCAAACAGTGGCTTAGGAAGTAATAGGGGAGATTTGAACTTAGACAGAAAATGGCTATTTAGTATCATTCCCAAGTCACAATCAATTTATTTTAGGTCAGAAGTGATTTTGCATAGCACTAACTGAAGGCGGGGGGATGGACAGAATGATCTCTGCTCTCCCAAATTCTAGGAAGGTTGGTGGTCTGTGCAAGGTGTGGGTTCTGGCTAATGCTTGGCACATTGTGTGAGTTGAGTATTTATACACCCCGAATCAATAGGTCTTGGTGCTGAGAGGAGAATTTGAAGTGGGGCTGTAGAGTTCCCTGGGTCAATTGATCCTCTGAGAAACACTAGCAATGATGTTCTCCGTTTCGGGAAAAACGATTACTCCAGAGACTTTAGGACTTTCAGGATGACCGAATGCTAGAATAAGAAAGGGTTTATTTTGGAGAGGATAGTCTGTTCATCCCCACTGGACTCCTCTTCTGCAAGGCACACTATTGACTTCAAGGCAAGAGGCCATTAAAGTGTGCCTTTCCTTAAGACAGTAAACCCTCTGTTTTCTGAAGTGAATGGAGAAAAGGGGTGTTTTGGTTCCCTATACCAGTTTCCAGAAATGAGTGTATTGTATAATGTACTTCAATCTACAATGCCACCAAATATAATTTACTGTTACTCAGATGATTCAGAAGACCCTCTGGGATCAAGACAAACAGCAAATATTTCGTGCTGCAGCTGTGTGGAGGGGCCATATCCCAGTGATTTCTAGCAATGAGTCAGAAAAATAAGAATACATGCCCTTTTCTGTTATATTCTAAAGCAGTTACTCACTCAATTGGAATTTACAGTTTACTTATGACTATCAAGGGACTGTACAGGTATGTGAGCAATATAAAAGAAGTGTAAGTTGTGGACTCACTGGTTGAAAACAGAGTTACATCTACATAGGTTCTTTGTCAGAGTTTAAGACTAGAACTCAGTTTTGGGGGTTCGTGATGGGTTTGGTAGATCTGCCTCCAATGTCCACTCCACCTACCTTCTAATACGCCTTCCTGCCCAGGAGTGGCTGGAGAGGCAAACACGCCTTTCCCCGGCTCCTCTGCCCTTAGGGTTCCGAATGTGATTAAGTCCAGCCAGTACTTTGCATTAATAAAAGGCTCAGAAGGTAGAAATGAAGCAGAGGCCATGCTTTTGCCGCTTCTGCTTTTTCTTTTAAAAGTCTGGCGGTGGAGGAATTTGCATTTTCTGTGGCAGAATTAGCAGAAGTTTGTGGGTGTCAAGAGGCAGGTCACAGGGAGCCCACTCTGTAGGTGAGGATCAAAGCATGTCTGTTTTAGTGTGGAGCTCGCTCCCTGTCCAGAAGGGCCATCACTCTGTGGTGGCGTTTTGACTGTGGTAGTCAAATTGTTTAGAAGGTGACAATTTCTTAATCTTGGGAGTGGCTTTGGGAGCCAACAATCTAAGTCTGTTTCCCTGGCTCTCTCAGTGATTCTGTGAGCTTTTTAACATCCTCTAAGAAATCTTTTCATGTTTCAACTTGCTAGAATGGCTTATGTTTCTTGCTATTGAACCCTGTCTGTGACTGTGATCAGTATCAGGAGGGTTACAGACAACAGACTCTAAAGAAATTAGAAATCTGGATTTGTTTTTTATGGCTTGATTGGGTTTGAAAAGAGCAATGATTATGTTAGCATTAACATATGGAATACTAGCGGTGTCTGACATGGAGTGGAAAAATATTTGCTTAACATATTTATTGGTCACTGAGAATGAAGTGCTCCGTGAAGCCAAGGCTTTAGTGGACCGAGTGCCTGCTGATTGTTATGCTGAGAATAAGGAGCACAGCTGTGGAGTTGGATGGCTGTTTCTACTTACTTTAGAGAACTTAAAGAAAGAAAGTGCCATCTTAGGATTTCAAAGCGACTGGCATGAGATATGACCGGAGGACCAAGGAGTTCCTCTGAGTTTCTAGAAGAATCATTTATTTCACGTAGTTTCAGGGCTGATACATTCTAAAATCAAATGCTGTCTGACCCTGTGGGTTGATGATTAAGAGATAATCCGAACTCACAGAATGACTAGGTCTCTAATGTAAAAGTTTGGGCAGGATGATGAGAATTGGGACAATTTGAGTGGGTTTAATTGAATATGAGTATTGAGATCTCCCAATAGAAGCATCTCTTCCTCCCCTGTCTGATGAAGCTGGTCCAGCCTCACTTAGAGACTTTGTAACGACCTTACTGAGGTAGTTTCCTTGCAAGGAGATGCCCGTGTTCCTTCTGTGCCTATTTCTCAATTCATTGTTTTAGGTCTATAACTAGATTCAAACACCAACTTGTCACCAGAAGGACAAGTACAATACCTATCGCATGAGGCAAAGGTTTACATACAAAGCAATTGCAAGATTTTGCTTATTTATATCAGTAAAAACCTTGGAAATAAATAAGTGTGGGAATAGATTATGAGACTCTAGAAATATAATTGTAAATCTGGCTTACTTTATTGGTGTGGGTTCATTTCCCAAACTTTCTGAATTTATTGTTCTAGCTGATGCTGCTGGAAATGGTTCTAACTCTTGGCTGCTTGGCTAGAAATGGATTCACTGGTGGCATACATGGAAGAAAATTGAAGTGTCAGAAATCCATGGTATGATGTAGAGAGAAGAATCCAAGCACTTAAAAGAAAGGATTATTGGAGTCGGTATTTCATATATGGCCCAGTAATCCATTAAGGAGGCCCAGAGGATGCTCTTTTCACCAAGGCATTGAGAAACAAAATTGGGAGAAAATACTTCCTTGAAAGGGTTTCTGTGGAGTCCTCTGTAGGTCAGGGGTAATGATGAGAGATGCCGGGATTGAAATGAACATTTTGATAGCAGTGGATCTGTTGAGATCCTGGAGTGGCAGAGAACAAGTAGCAGTACTTAATTGCCAGAAGCAAGGTGGAAACGGCCTCTGGCATCAGAGCCTGAGTGGAATCTGATCTTTGCTGGCAGTTAATTTATCATGAGGTTTCTATCAGAATTCTACTTGATATACATAATAAAAAATACTGTAGATCTTGAAAGCATAGGCTCAACTTGAGTCACAGGGATGGAAAGTCAAAGACCTTTACTCAATTTCCAGACTGATTATACACCTAGAGCCATTGAATAAAGGGGACACCAGGACGCTGGATCCTATCAAGAAAATGTACTGTAAATCTTCCTCCTAGACTTCCTCAAGGAAACCTGTAACTATTGAATAGCTCACATTTGTAGTGGGAAAAGAGAACCACCAAGATGTTTGAGGACTTGCTGAACTCCAGCTTTCATTAACATTGATTTCCTAAGCCTCATCATACCAGCATGATTCTCTAGAGGTGATAAATAGAATTTGGGTCTGAGTTTATCTCTCAGTGGTCCCAGTGGGTTTGTGAAGCCCTCTTTTGCATGGTTGCAGTAGACTTTCCAGCAACCGCGGAATTGCCACATCGGGTTTGTGGAGTAACGGCTGTTAACTGTGAAGGGTCAGATGGAAGCCAGAACTGCATCTACCTGTCAAAATAGTAAACTGAGAGAATACTGCAACCCCGAGGAAATCACAGATTAGTGTCAACATAGACGGCTCATAGAAAGTGCAGTGCAGTGATTCCTCTCATATTTACCTTTAACTCATCTATTTGGCCTCTACAGACAACTAAGGGTCTTGGAGAATGACAGTGAATTACTGTAAACTTAATTAGATGGCAACTCCAATTGTATATGCTGTTCCACATGGAAAGTTATCAGTATCTAGCACCTGGTATGGTGCTTTTTTAAAGTTAGTACAGAATACCATAATCAGTTGTCCTGTACCTCACAGAAATAGTAGTAAACTTGCCCTGTCTTATCTCTGAGCTATGTCAGCTCTCAAATTCTCAATCATATTTTAGTTTTCAAGGATGTTGATCATCACGCCATGCTATAGAGCATCATACTGGCGGCCCACGATATTGATGACGACATTAGATTGTGCCTGGTGAAAAAGAAGTAACATGTGCTCTTGGTAAGAGGCATGCATGACAGAAGATATTTTTAAAAATTATAAAAATATAAGGGTCTGTCACCTCAGTAAAGTTTATGGAAGGCCAATGGTCTGGAGTATTTTGGAATGTCTCATCCAAAACGAAAGACTAGTTGTTGCAACTTCCACTAAAAAAGGAGGAACAAATTTGGCAAGTTATTTTTTGGCTCTTGGAGACAGCATATACCACTTTTGGGTGCTGCTCAGACTCATTTACTGAGTAACCTGTAAAGCCACCAGCTTTGTGTGGGGTCTAGAGCATGACAGGCTTTTCAGATGGTTCAGACTGCAGTGCAGCAGAGCTGCCACGATGCTGTTATTACTCAGCCGACCAGTTATTACTCAGTTGATCTAATGGAGACTGAAACATCTTTATCAGATGAGGATGGTGCATGGAGCCTGTAGCAAGGCTCTATAGGAGTATTACAGTACAGATCCCTAGGGTTTTGGAACAAAGTCATGCCTTATTTGATTACTCTCCATTTAAGAAATAGGCCTGGCTTGCTTCTCGTGGAACACCAAGTGATCATGTCACCTGAACTGTCCATCATGGGCTGGGTGCTATCTGGTTAACCAAGCTCTAAAAATGAATCTTCTCATTCTTCATTCTTTAATACTTTATCATTAAGTGGTCCTGAAGATACAAGAACATTGCATGAACAGAGAGCTCACACTCCCAGGATATTAACTACTGCTGCATTGTCCTCTCCCTCAGTTAATATTTATAAATTTGGGGGGCAGTCCTGATGAACAAGTTACCAGAGAAAGATAAAAAAAAAATCAAGCCCTATGCTATGCTTACACCATCAGGAAGTCAACTTCTATGGCATTACAGCTCCACTCAGTGGTGACCTTGAAGGGCAATAGGTAAAGAAACCTCTCAATAGAAAGAACTTGTCAATATTGCCTGAAAATAAAGATATTCAGAGGTCCAGGTTGAAACAGATTCATTGGTAATGGCTCATGGGCACTGGATTAACTAGATGGTCAGAAAATTGGAAGGAAAAAGATTGGAGGACTTCTGTCAAGAAGGATGGGGGAAGAGGCACGTGAATTAAACCCTTAGGACAGGCACACAATATGAGGATATGTGTCACTCATAAATTTGTTCGGAATAAGGCATGTTTTGAAGAGAAATTTCTGGAAAGTGAATTAGACACATTGACCTGATATGTGGATATCTGTAAGCCTCTTTCCCCAGTCTGACAGATTGTTTCCTATGATTAGATTCAGGTTATGAATTTTTGGCAGGAATACTACATAACTAATGTTGTGTCCTTCTCAATCAAAACATCAGGAGGCATATAACATCAATTTGTCTCATTAAATTGGAATTTGAGATTGCCACTTACCATTTTGGGCACCTTGTGCAAAGAACCAACAAGCAAAAGGGGGATCATTACTATGTCAGCTAGGCGATTAAGCCCAGTTATCAAGGGGAAACAGGATTGCTATTAGACAATGGGAGCAGGGAGAAGTATTTTTGGAACCCAGGGGATTCTCTGGGGCACTTTATAGTAGTGCCATACCCAGTGGTAAAAGTTATCATATCAAAAATATATATATATTTAATGTGTATATTTATTTAAATTATGTATTTAACATTAACTTTTAATGAAAGAGTATAGAAATTCAGTATAATCAGGATCATCAAGGTCCATAACCTCTAGGAATGTGATCCGGGTGACTCCACCAGCTAAATAACCTGGCCCAGCTGTGATGCTGACTGAGGTAAAAACAAACAAACAAACAAACAAACAAACAAACAAACAAAAAAGTGATCTATAATGAGTCGTGGAGGAAAAAAGTTATAAATACCAACTATAGTTTTGAGACTGAAACTGGAATTATGACCATCCACAATTTATTCCTTGCTCTCTTATATACACATTATGTATATTAACCATTTTCTTCCTCCCTTTCCCTTTTCCTCACAATTTTATAAATAGTTTGCTCATAGTGGTTAATTTTTAGTTAACTTGTATGTTATGGAATATCATGGTGGATTGTGACCGAATTAGAGAAGGAATAAATATCACTCAAAGATAGATGCAGAGACTTATGACACTTTGGGAAAGGTTAGTGCATTTTTGTTTTTGGGCAAAGGGCAGTTATGATACTGTTATTTGGAAGGTTAAAGATAGAGAGAAAGTAAGCATGGATGTTAGAAAGCCAGAGGAAGAGTCCATGTCATTTACGGTAGATCGGTGATCAATATCCCTTCATACTTTATTCTGTGAACTTTCCTGATATGTAGAAGTTGGAAAGTAAAATATTTTACCCAGACTCTCTTGCAGCTAATTTTGAATGTGGTTTAGGTTAAGCCAATCGCACATAATTGGGCAAATTTTGGAAGGCAGAAGTGGAGTAGAGGCTGTACTTTTGCTGTGCCTACTTTTTTGAGAAAGCACAGTCATGGAGAGATTTTCTTCCCTCCTGCAGCAGCATTAACATAGATGCAGCGTCTAGTAACTCAGTTGATTTGAGTACTGAGAGGCAGAGTATGGGGCCTGCCTTCTGCTAGTATGTCTCAGAGCTGGCATGGTTGCAACTTCCTGGTGTGGCAGTTTCCCCATGGCACCAGCTTCTTGATCACAGCTGTGTAGTGCGATTCTAGAGCCAGCTGCTTCCTGATCACAGAAGAGGCAGAAGCTCCTTTGGTGACCCATTTCTGCATTGTGGCTTTTTGTTCCTGAAAGTTTGACTTGGAGGCTATTTCTTCAGCTTTCCCAATAATTCTGTAAGCCTTTACATTAAGCCTGCAGTAAGTATTTCTCCTGCTTAAACTAGCTATGATGAGTTCTGTTCTTTGTAAGCAAACACTGATCAATATAGAGATTCAGGAGCCCACACTGTCTCATGTCAATTTTTTACATGAGGAATAAGCAAGGTTCAGGTGTGGCTTCTTCACTGCCACTTGTTATGCCCTCTATCATTCTGGAGAGGAATCTGTCAAAAATTATATGTAAGTTTATGTCTTTTATTTCTTTTTCATCAGTCATTGATTCTGATGGAAAACAATTATGGTCTGAAGAATATGAGACCAAAAACTATTGAGACATTAAGGTGTTAATGAGGACACATGTTACACTCTCTACAGCAGTGGTTTTCAAACTCGCCTTCACATTAGAATCATTTGAGGAGTTTAAAAAATTTCTGACTCCTGGGCTGTCCCTAGATTAATTAAATCAGAATCTCCAAGTGTGAGACCCAGGAGTCAGTGTTTTGAAAGCTCCTAGGTGATTCCAATGTATATTCAAGGCTGGAGAACCACTGCAGTTTTGAAAGAGAGAGAGGGGAGGTAATTCTCAGGTTACGTATAAGTTGTAGTTGGAGAGAAAGAACATATTAGTAAAGCAGCAAATTTACTATCTCATAGTTAGAAATCCAAAATAGGTCTCATGGGGCTAAAACCAAGGTGTCAGCAGGGCCGAGTTTCTTTCTGGATGCTCTAGAGGAGAATCTATTTTATTTCCTGTCCAGCTTCTGAAGACTGTCTGCATTCCTTGGTTCTTGGCCCCTTTCCATCTTCAAAGCGAGCAAAGGTTGGTTGAGTCTTTCTCAGGATTCCGTCTCTTTGGTTTTGACTCATCTGCCTCCTTCTTCCAATTTTAAGGACCAATGGTTCCACTGTGCCTGCTAGGATAATCCAGGTTAATCTTCCCAACTCAAGGTCAGTTGATTAGCAACTTAGTTTCACCTTCAACCTTAATTCTTCCTTGCTATGTTACCTAACACAAGTATAGGTTCTGGGAGTTACAACGTGGACAGCTTTTGGGGGGCATTATTCTGTTTATCATAAGAGACAAGGGCACTGGGGAAGATTCCTTCCCTACATTTTTTGAATCAGAAGAAGCAATCGGAGGAGCCGAGATACTCAAAAACTATTTTACTATTAATTCAGGTGTGATAGGAAGACTGGTACACTGTGTCATACTTCTGCAAGAAGCAAGGTTAGTCAGAATGGATCGCTACGAAATTAGATAATAATTTGAGATTGTTTAGTCTTGCCACTTTTCATCTATTTGCAAAATTCTATTTCAATGATTTGAAACTTCTTTGCAATCACCTGGATGCCTGGCTATAGGTAAGGGGAGAATATAAACGTGCAAAACTTCCAGTTTTTCTCTTGTTAGGAACCTGGAGGGGCCTACCACAAACAGGTGGTCCTGCTAGCTAATTGTTTTTCTCTTTATAGAGCCATTCAATATTAACCATTCCAAAATGAAAATTATCCTTTTGACAGATGTCCTCCAAAATTTATTGCTTCGTATCTAGTAACTGCTGCTGGAGGCTAATTCATCCATTTCCTCTAGGGGCATGTTGCACAGCTAATTCATCCAGGCAGGTTCACTGGGAAGCTGTCACTCATGAGGGTATTTCTGAGATTTTTTTTTTTTTGACTCTATTAAATGATTGGTAACACTGGCTTCAAGCATATTCCACACCAAGAGTATCAGAGCCATGATCCGTGCTATAGAATGCCACCACCTTAGCACTTATTTGTTGCCATGCTAGAGTAGATCCTGCCTCTCGAGGAAATTTCTGGTTTTGTCCACAGGTACCCTGCAGATGCTCACTTACTTAACCATTTGCTCATCTGATCCCAAAGGCATCTGGATCCATTCTTAACCAGCATCTCGGATTATCTACACACTGGGTCCTTGACTGGAAACTAGTACTCCCTGGGGCCACGTTAAGTGGGGATGGGAGTGGAGGGAGGTTGCGACCCTGGGAACAAAGTTAAGTGTCTCTGGCTCACTAGCTGCTCCCGGTCCAGATTCGCAGGTCTCTCAGCTTTGCCTTTGGGTGCCCTCGCCTCGCCACCCTCCTTGTGATTCCAGTGGTTCCTGTTATTCCCTCCTCTTGAACCTGAAGTTGGCCTCATGGGCCCTGGCTTCTAGGTTGCTGTTCTGGCTGCCTAGAAACTTCTCTCCCTAGCTAAATTTGAAGTGCAATTACAGGCCCTAATTAAGCTTTGTCATGGGTTTTCCCCAGTCTTGACTTTCGATTTTTATTTACATGGTCCCTGCTGCTGATTCTTAGTTCTAATTCATATTATGTCATATTATTATATGTGTTCTTGTTGAAAAGCTGTTCAAATTCTCTACGGACTAATAGAGGACACAAGTGTATAGCACAGTAACATTAATGTTCCTCTCACCACTGAGAGATGGGTGTTGAGTGTTAGCTGTGCATTTTACACACTACATGGAAAGGGCAGGAGGGATGGAGCAAATTTTACCTATTTTACTTCATTGATCAAGGAAGCTCTTGGCTGCCTGGGTCGGATGAGGGGAGTTTTACCCTATCAGGCACATTTCCCACATATTCCAGATAGGCAAATAGTCCTTGGAACTATAACACACCAGGATTTAATTTCAGAACTGTTGGTGGAAAAAATGATCACCTGGCTCTTTCATTTTTGTAAAATAATAATAATAATAATAAAATAATAAGAAGAAGCAAAATATAGCTAACTAAAATTTTAATCTTGGAAAATGTTTTCTGACATAAATAAAAAAGTATACGATTTTAGCTCAATTGGCAGCATCTAACCATCAGATTAAAAAAGGTTAATTTCGATTGTGCATCTAGGGTAGATGTTAGCCTGA
This sequence comes from Pteropus medius, assembly GCF_902729225.1. Classification (NCBI taxonomy): domain Eukaryota; kingdom Metazoa; phylum Chordata; class Mammalia; order Chiroptera; family Pteropodidae; genus Pteropus; species Pteropus medius. The sequence goes on from NW_024351073.1 coordinate 4,202,594, forward strand.
AGAATACTTGTAAAGCCAGCCTGATTCTTGGTCTCTCTTTTTTTTCCCCTCTTTTTCCCCTCCCCCTACCCACCTCTTAACTGTACATTCCTCCTCATTTCTTCTCCCCCCTTTGCCTGATACTGGATGGAGTTTCCATGTGGGCCCCACTGTTGTGCTAATAATAGCGATGGCTGCTATTTGTCAAGCCTTTACCACTTGCCAGGCGCTGTGTGAAGCACCCTAGGTACATTTCCTCACTCATTCTTCCCACCAGCCTTTCTGGAGGATGGGCATATTTGTGTAATGAGCCTGGTCAGACATGGTGTTTAATAGCTCCATTATGTCCTCTGTCAGCACTCCAAATAACAAAGTTATTGCTATTCTTGACTTTTTCATGCTTGGCTTAAAATGTATTGGTAAATATGATGCTGGCTACAGAAAGGAACTAGCAGGCGAACTCTGGGGAATTGAAGTTATGCTTTATATATATTTTTAATCCTTTCCCTGAGTAGTAATTACTGGAGGTGAATGAAAGCACTGGGAGCTGTTGTTTCATATTGAAATTTAACTGCTTCCTTTCCCGCAGTAAAACAAAAACTGGTGAGACTGAGCAAAGATAAGAGCCTAAGATGTGGGTAGGTGATAAATTTGGAACTCAGCTTCTCTCCATAGGCTGAATAGTCATTGCAAATGAATAAGCCTCATTTACAATGCTTAATTGTATGAGGAAACAAAAGTACCAGGTCTCTGTATATTCTGCAGGCAAGATGGTCCAGTCTATCTCTGGAAGGTCTGACCTTTTGGGTTGGAGCAAATGTATCAGGAGAGGAAGGCAGGTCAAGGGAGGCTGGGGTTCTCTTGGTGTTGTTTTCTCCTCCTGGCCTGTATATCACCTTCCTACCTTCCTCACTGTCCTTGTGAAGCCGCCTGTGTGCGGAGTTCTCCACGATTCTTCTGCTTCACAGGTAAAGCCCCACAGGTTGCTTTCAAAGTCAGAATCTAGGGCTCTGGGGACCGGCAAATGTTCCCCAGTCAGGCAGCCCTGTCCTTACGCAGGAGCACAGGGCCAGCTTGTTGGGGCACAAGGGCACCGAGGGAGCACAGGCTTGCATCAGATGCCCAAGGTCTTTCATCACTTTGCTCTGACAATAAGGCTGGAACAACCAGAGTTGAAAACTGATGCAACAGGACAGAAGGAGCTGGTAGCACTGGGAGTCAAGTTACCTTTGTGAAGGGGAAGATGGATGGAGAGGAAAATTAAAAACAATATCTCGAGGCGCTGAATTTAAATTATCAGCTGCATATTACCTGAAACCATCCCACATCTTTTAAGATGACATTAAAAGGAATATATTAAGTCACGTAGAGGACAAGTTATGAGGGATGTTAGAGATTCATCAGAATATTCACCTTTCTTAGTTTTATTAACATAAATAAGGTCTGAAAGCAGTGTAATTCTTTTTATTGTCATTAATTTGTGAATGAACTCTTCAATTTTTTTTTTTTTTTAATACCAAAACAACTAACAGTAGTGGGCTGAATAATGGGCCCCAAAGATATCAGGTCCTACTCCCTGGAATGTTCCTTTATTTTGAAAAATTATCTTTGCAGGTGTGATTGGGTTAAGGACCTTGACATGGAGAGATTATCCTGGATTATCCAGTAGGCTTTACATAATCATAGTGTAATCTTTTTAAGAAGGAAACGGAGGAAGTTTTGGCATACACAGAAGAGAAGGCAATGTAACCGTGGAGGAGGAGGCTGAAGGAATATGACTACAAACCAAGGAATGCTGACAGCCACCAAAAGCTGGAGGAGGCAAGGAAGGGAGTAGCCCCTCCAGCCTCGGCAGGGAGCACGGTCCTGCTGACCCCTTGATTTTTGCCCAGTGATACTGATTTGAGACTTTTGGACTCCAGAACTGTGAGAGAATTTTGTTATTTTAAGCCACTGAGTTTGTGGTAACTTGTTATAGCAGTCGTGGGAAACTAACACACTTACCTAACTTGAACCCGGTGAGTTAGATTCTTAAGTCACGAGTAGAACTCTCTACTGAAAAATATGCCAGTATCTACATGTGCTTGAGGAAGAGACACAAGACAGCCATGGTGGCCTCTGGGAAGGGGAACCAAGAGAATAAGAGTCTAAAAGGCAGACATACTCTTCATTTTACACACTCTGATTCTGTTTGAAATTTTTTTAAATGCATGTTTTTCTTTTTCTAAAAAAATAAACTTTCAATTTTAGAAAAGTTTTAGATTTATAGAAACATTCTGATAGTACAGAATTCCTGTATACCTATACCCAATTTCCCCTTTTATTAGCATCTTATATTAGCATGGTACGCTTATCACAATTTGTCACAATGAGCCAGTATCAATAAATTATTATTAACTAAAGTTCCTACTTATTTGAATTTCCTTAGTTTTTACCTAATGTCCTTTTCCTATTCCAAGATCTCATCCAGGACATCACATTATATTTAGTTGTAATGTCTCCCTGGGGTCTTCTTGGCTGTAACAGTTTTTCAGACTCTCCTTGTTTTTGATGACTTTGACAGTTTTGAGAAGTACTGCTCAGTACTGGCTACTAGTCAGTAGAATACCTCTTAATTGAGATTTGTCTGATTTTATTTCATTATTAGACTGGGGCATGTATTCCTCTTTCAATGAAAAACTAGTTAATAAAAAAGGAAATGTATTGTTAGTAAAATAGTACACTAAAATATGTAGATTATTATGAGAATTAAAAGTTTATGTACTTATATAATATAAATATATATTTCTATATATAATATAAATAATATAAAATAAATAATATAAAAATATTATTTAGGGCATTGTTTAGCATTTAGTATCTACTGCATAAGTGTTACCTATTAGTACTACTGCTATTATGAGGTTAAAAGGTTAAAAGCATACATTAAAATAAATGTTTGGATAAAAAGATGTTAGGTAGGATAATGTGGTGAAGTCAGAAAGATCTAGATTACAACTTCAATTCTATCACTTACTTGCTCCGTGATCTGGGGCAAAAAACCTCTCTGAGTCCCAGTTCTGAAATCTGTAAATTTGGGATAATAATACATTCTTAATAGGGTGGTGGTGAATATCAAGAAAGCAAATATGTGCAAAACTCAAATGCAGCTACAAGAAATTTTGTATTGTTCTTAAGTGTAATATTGGAGGTAAGCTAGGTACAATAGATAATAACTACTTTACTTATAATAAGGTATAATGTACAAATAAAGCAGTTAAGTTATTGCTCTAAGTTAGCTATATTTATAAACATCTCTGCCTTTCTAACTGTAATGACTTATCCATCAAATACTTATTTAGTGTCTGCTAGAGATAAAATTCTGTATGACACAGAATTATACAAGATACAATGCTTGCTTATAATCTAACAGGTCAGTAAGGAAATGACCCAGGAGTGCAGAAAAGGAAGAGGTATTCCTGGCAACTGGGGCAGCTTTGTCTTAAAATATAGGTGGCTAGAATTTTTATACTTTATCTTCTCTCGATTGTCAACATATTTCTGCATATTACAGAAAATTTGGAAAAATATAGATAAGTAGAAGGAAAATATTCAACCATATTTCTATTTTGGCATAGGTTCTTTCAGTGTTTTTTAAAATCATGAAGTAAAAAAAATTACTGAGATCATACATACAATTTAGTGCTCAGTTTTTTTCCACCTAATATACAATTTTTTATGACATTCAAACTGCTTCTTAAAACATCATTTAAAATAGTTGCATAATTTTTCCTGTGTTAATAGGAAATATGTTTGGCTGTTGTGAAAAAGACACAAAATAATAGTGGCTTAAATAAGACAGAGGTTTTTTTCTCTGTTGTGGCAGTCTGAACCTGTGTGGTGGCTTTGCTTTAAGTTGTCAGAGGCTCAGTTTCCTTTACCGTGTGCTCTGGTGTGGCCCTCATCTGCATGATCCAAATGTCTCACCACCACGTTTATGATCCAAATGTCTCACCACCACGTTTATGATCCAAGTGTCTCACCACCACGTTTTTGTAAAAATCAAAATGGTCGTGAGCAGGGAAGAAGGTAGGGAGGGCAACTCCTGATCTTTAAGAACACAACCCAGAAAGTATGCCTATCACTTCTGCTCACATTCAATTGATCAGACCTAGCTGCAAGGAAAGACGGAAATGTAGTATTTATTCTAGGTGATTACATGCCCAGCTAAAACCCAGGGTTCTTACTACTTTAGAAGGAGAAGACAGCTATTGAGGGTCAACTAACAGCTTCTGCCACACCATGGATGGCTGTTTTCCACTTACGTAAACCACATACTATTGCTAGAGATTTTTGCTATCTCAATTTCCTTTTGCTGTAATGATGAATCTTTAACATTTTGTGCTTAACAAGTGTCAAACGTTTTACATATTAGTTTATTCGAGGCTCACAATAATCTTATAGATAAATACTATTATCCTTATTTTAAACTGATGACAGTAAAAAGGAATTTGCTCAAGGTAATATAATTAGTAAGTGGAGTGTTCAGGATTTGCACCTAGAGTCCATATTCTATAACTATCGCTATATGCTTCTCATCTTTGACCATGTACTGATGAATTTCTTAGAGATTTCTAGAAGAATTATTGGGTCAAAAGGTATGGACATATTTAAGGCTTTGATATACTTTTCCCAATTAGTTTATAGAAAATTTGTATTAACTGGCCATCCCTCCCATGAGGAGAAAAGATGTCTTTCCACTGGTCGCAAACAAATCTTCCCACCTGGGCACATAAGTCATCTTCCCAGCATCTCCCTGGAATTTGTCCCCTTCATCAACTCTTCTCATACCAGGCTTGATTTTCCCTTCACTTCTGCCTTCAAACATGGCAGTGGTGCTCATATATGGGCACTGCTTATGTTACACACACTTATATACTCCATGGTGTCCAGTCAAGTGTGAAGACACTCATCGCACATTTATTGAATGAACGTAAGTGACACAAACTCCTGTGGAATGTAAGCTCAGTGCCTGGCTATGGTGGGTGTTCAAAAAATATTTCTTACATGAATTTACAGGCTCATGTTGAAACAAATCTCTTCTTGCCCCTGCTATTTCCTTAAGCTATTATCTCATTACAAGCCTTTCTTTGACAGCAAAATTTCACAAAACCACAACAGTATGATTTTCAGTTCTCCTTCCCATCCACCCCCCAACTTCCTGCCATCTAGCTTCCATCTGAACACATCCTCTCAAACGTCCTTACAAAGGAGAGTTCTTGGAATCTCTATGTCAATAGCAAGAGAAGGCAACACTGTATGTTTAATCTACTACCACCGTATTCCCCTGACCCAGAGTAGATCCCAGTAAATAGTTTTTAGATGAATGAATATATCTCGGGGCCCTTCTTAATTACGAAATCATGAAATCTTTGATCTAGAGGAATCCAGCAACCAAAAGCATGGTACAGGAATATATATATTGCTTCAGGGAAACACAAGGAGTTAATAGTACTTATCAGTGGGGTGGGAAGTAAGATGAGGAGGAAGAGGCAACTTCTATGGTTTACTCTGTCTCTTTCGCTGTCATTTTGTCATTCAAATCTTTTACAAGGGAATGAATTCATGTACTATTTTTTAAAAAAACATAAAATGTAAAAAATAAAATTAATGTATCTGTTTAAAATAATTTAGAACAAGTAATGGCTGCAGAACTCTAAAAGGTTTTTCTAGCCCATTTCTAGGACATAGTCTTGATTACTTGTGATCGACATGAAGAAGGACCTGAGTCTTCCACAACACAGCACTTGATGTCATGATCAGACACCAAATATTAGAATGTCATGGGCGGTGTGTGTCTTACCCAGTATGGCTATTTTATTGTCAAATACACGTTTATTTCAGATTTCCAACACTAACACAAGCTCCTCCCTTTTTTCCTTCCTCCCTCCCTTCCTTCCTTCTACAAGTGCAGGACTGTGCTAGGTACCATGTGGATATGAAGAACATATACTCAGCTCCTGCTTTTAAGAAACTTACATATTGGCTTGGAAGATAAGATAAGTGAAAAAGAAGCAGATGATCTGTTGCAGAAGAGATAACACCATAAGCCCAACATATATGCAATTAAGTTCTAAAAGTGTAAAACCGTAAGAATTGTTATGAGGTGTCACTACTAACGTAGATGAAAACAGAGCTGGCTGTACAAATGTAAATAAAACAGAACCCTACTTAACTCTTTTTACCTTCCTAAGTGGTTCTGAGTGGTTCCTTCAGTATTGGTTACCACCATTCTTAAGTTGTTACTGTGAGATTAACTGGCAAGTATTTATCCTTAACGTAAGTGTGAAGGGAGTTCTACCAAGCGATTTTGCCAATAGTTCTCATTTCTTCTGCAAAAAGTGCTATGCTCAGGCTGGAATACGTCCACACTTACCTGCCTTTTGGGAATATCTCTCTTGGAATGCAATGTGCCCACATTACACAGCCCATAAGAGGCAGAGTCAGCAGTTGAACCAAGCAGGCTGTCTCCAAAGCCTGTAGACTTAGCCACTGCCTTCAGGAAGAAAAGGCAAACTAACTCCCGTTGAGTATCTACTGTGTGCCAGTCACTCCGCTAAGCAGTTTCACATACACTATTTCATTTAGTCATCATGACAATACTTAAAAATAGCTGTCATAATCCCGTTCTGTAGATGAGGAAGAAACAAGCTCAGAGAGGTTAAGTAAGTTGCCAAAAATCACACAGCTGGTAAGTAGTAGAGCTAGAAATCAAACTTAAGTCTTTCTGACTCCAAAACACAGGCCTGCTCTTTCATTTCAGTTAATAATGACAAACATCTTTCAAAACGTGGTGGTATGAGACCAATAAAAATGGTATTTGGTGATGCTGGGAATCTACACCCTCTGCTAGCCTGGCTCCATACTGGGCTTGTGTTTGTCAGCAATTCTACACCGACATTTCTCTCTGATCCCCATTGTCTCCCTTCTGGGGTCCTTTCCTACCCTGTGTTCTCCTTTTCCTTCCACTCTTTAGCCACTTAAGTATTCTCATTTTTAATTTCCATGAATAACTCACTGAGTGCCCCCATATCCCTCTCATGATGTGTCCCTTTTGGCACTGTAACTTGTAGTGAAGTGGTTTTGAAATGTGGATTTGTTTCCTTTGTCCTACTCTGAATTTCCTGAGGACAGGAACCACATCTCATTTATTTATCCTTGTTTCTCTCAGGTTCGTTGCTCAGGGAGTAGGCAAATAGCAATCATATCCTGACTTGAAGTCCCCTCTGGTTGCTCATAGAAGTCCTTTGCAGCCCCTCCTCTCCGACTGTATTCCTCCTGTACCCCTTCTCCCAGCTCCCACCCTTCACTATCAGCTCACAGTGTCCTAAGCTCAGGGACAACTCAATGAATAAGACTTTCTACCCTGATGGCCATGTCCTATATATGTCTGTTCGATACGATAGCCACTAACCACATGTGGCTGTTTAGCATTCGGAATGCGGCTAGTGCCACTGAATTTTAAATTTCATTTCATTTAAAAAAATCCACTAATTAATTTAAATAATTGACTTAAATAACCACTACCATATTGGATAGCACAGCCCTCCAAATATGGAACAAACAATCTCCTCGACCCAAAGCTTGACTGGAGAACAGGCTATTGCAAGAATTCCACAGAAGTGTATGCTTGAGAACAGAAATGAGGGCTGATGGAAAGCTGTACAATTCATTCTCAGGCAGGTTGTTGCTCACGTTTGTTCTCAAGCTGTCTTCAGCAAGTCATCGTGCAATCAATCCGTGGATTAAATATGTAGACACCACCTGTTGTCTTGAGGGTGGCAGCTCCATTAAAATAACATTCACGTCTATGGTGTAAAATGGGAAAGATGCTAAGTGGTCTGTTATTGAATTGCCCTAAAATCCCTTCAAAGGCATTGAGATGCTACCTGAAAAAAAAATTCCTTCTTTTTGACTCCTCTTTATTTCTGTCAAATTCAATTTTCTTGTTTTCTTTTCCTGGAACTCTAGTAGCTGTCAAGAATGTATTGCTGGGAGCCAAATTTGTCATTTTACCCACGGTGGTTGAAAATTTTTGATTTTTCTTTCTAGAGGTAATGCATCTTCACTTAGAGGACAGCTAAGTGAAAAGGCACTTCCCAAACAAGATTTGTTCTGCCGGCTTCCTTCAATTTATCAAAAAGACAAAAATCTTACTAGCATCACTTTGCAATAATGCCCTGAAATTACTTTGAATCATCTTCCACCTACTTTACGTGTCTCTGTTATCGAATACGTGTGGCAGGAAAGAAGAAAACAAACTCATTTATAGTTTCATGTTCTGCTTATACATGTATTTATTGTTCAAGCTAATTGTTTTAAGCAGGGTGTCTTATTTTTGATGAAAGTGATCAATGCCTAGTGAGTATAAACAAACAAGTCTTTTTCATAACAGAGCCCCACACTTAAAACCCTTTCATGTCCAGACACTGATAACTAAGACACAAGTCCTGACTTAAACAATGATTGCCCTTCAAAATAGAAGGATGGATGGCAGAGTCATTAACAAAATTCTTTGCGGTTCCTCTGTATTTTACCCAGTTAGAATAAAAGGCACTTTTTAAAAAAATTCTCATTTGCGAAGAAGGAAACTGAGATCACCAACCAATTAAAGATTTTTGCTTTCTCAATCCAACTGGGTGTCAGCAACGTTGAATATTCAACATACTTTTAAGCCTCCTAAATCCAGCACCGTCTTCAAAACACACATGGCATTTCTTCAGGCTAGCCATTTGCTCCCGATGTGGACCCGCTGTCTGCTGCTTGTATATTTGATGTTAACAGTGGATAATGAGGAAACAGAAAGAGATTTTCATTGTCTTCACAAAGTAGGTCAGGTAGAAAAAGGATACTACCTCATTCTTGCCCTGGCAACGTGACCAGCATTTTATTCCTTCTGGATTTTTCCTCTTCTTTTCACCTTTCATCCCTAATATGGGCAGACTCAACATGACAATGCTATTGCTGGGCAGCTCAAGTTCACTTTTATCCAAGAGGGTCTCCTGGAGATCCTACTATGTGTCAAGTCCTTTCCAGAGCTGATCTTCAATCCTCATGTCAACTCAGAGAAGAGATGATGTTTCCCTTTCACAGACAAGAAAACTGAGGCTCAGTGAGGTGCAATGAATTGCCCATGATCCAGCCGACGAAAAATGACAAGAGCTGAGCTCAGAAGTCATCCTGTCCTTTGGTTCTAAAGCACCTTACCCTGCTGCTTTACTATAGAGAAGAAATGTTCAGTTCGTAGATATGAAGCATGGTTTTCATGGAGCTTCAAGTATCATCCTGTCAGAAAAGCAGAGCCTGAAACTAGGAAATCCTTTGTGGGAGGACACCTAGCCGAGGCTTATGTGGTAGTCTGAATCATGGTCACCAACGGTGTCCATGTCCAATCCTCGGAACCTATAATCATGATACCTGACATGTAAAAAGGCTCTTATAATGATCTCGAGATGGAGAAATGATGCTAGATGATCCAAGCGGGCCCAATGTAATCATAGGGTTCTTATAAGAGGGAGACAGAAGGATTAACATGAATAGTAGGAGATGTGACAATGGAGGCAAAAGGCTGGAGTAATTTGAGAAAGTGGCCATCAGCCAAGGAATGTAGATGGCATGTAGAAACTGAAAAAGGCATCTACGGCCATGCTACCCTGAACAAGCCTGATCCTGTCTGATCTCAGAAGCTAAGCAGCGTCAGGCTTGGTTAGTACTTGGATGGGAGACCACCTAGGTAGACCAGGTGCCGTAGGTGTAAAAAAAAATAAATAAATAAAAAAATAAGGGAGTGTAAGCTGAGAAGGTCCTTGCAATCTGTGAGGTCAACCAAGTGTTGCCTCACCTGAAAAAAAAAAGAAAAAAGAAAAAAGAAAAAAAAGAAACTGAAAAAGGCAAGGAAATAGATTCTCTCCAAAAGCTCCCAGAAGGAATGCAGCCTGGCCAGCATCTTGATTTTAGGCTTCCGACATCGAGGACTGTAAGAGAATAAAGACTGCAAGAGAATTTGTGGTCATTTGGTGCAGCAGCAATGGGAGAATAATACAGCTTATTAACAAAAAGGAACAGTATCCAAGGACTGGGTTGGCCAACTGCTGTCCCCATTTATTGGAGCCAATAATTCCTGCCCTTTTTATTTTATACAATACTCCCAAAGGGCCTCTTTTATCAAAAGTGTCATAAAGTCCTCAATTTTTAAAAAGTTGTTGAAGTTTTCTTGTGGTAAATATATATATCGTATATATAGATGTTGAAGGACATTCTATCTGCTGTAGAAGAGATAATACCATAAGCCCAAAATGTGTGTGTGTGTATATATATATATATATATATATATATATATATATATATATATATATATTTAAAACTTATTTTAAAAAATTTCAATTACAATTGACATACAACATTATAGTAGGTTCAGATGCAGGATGTAGCGATTAGACATTTATATATCTTAATGTGATCACTTGACAAGGCTAGTACTCACCCGACACCATAAATCATTATTACAATATTATTGACTATATTCCCTCTGCTGTACTTTACATTCATCTGACTTTTGTAACTACCAATTTGTGCTTCTTAGTCACTTTACCTTTTTTTACTCAGGCTCCCAACCTCCCTCCCATCTGGAAACTATCAATTAAGAACCAATGTTTTTTGAATGCCTAAACGGAATCTGGCACTTGACATTAAAGGAGTTGTTCTGAGGGTCAAATAAAATAAGATGCCCCCATGCTCACTGCAGGCCACCGTTTTCTTATCCCCATCTTACGGCTGAGCCTTACAGAGTTTCAGTTGACACAGGCTCGCGTGATAGATGATGGACGCTGGCTATGTGGGATGTCTTTTCACTCTACCTTGCTGTATCCAGCTACAAGGAAAAGGGAGGTGATCCAGGAGGGGTGCGGGGACATGAAGAATCAATTCATCTGCATCAGGGCTGGGACCAGGTGGAAGCTTTAAGTTCCAGATCCTGGGGTGCTGGCCTCATGACGGCCACCAGATGTCAGTACTAACAAGGAATTCCTCCCCTTGCTTCTGTTTCCAGGGCTCAGGGCCAGGGAGCATGTCTTCATTTGGCATGCAGCACCTGCAGGTTCCACTAGGAGAAGTTTAACCTGGTCATGGAGCCCACCTTCAAATTCACCTGCATATGGAGTGATTTTTGGGTGGCTGGGTCAGAGGAACATGTGTTCGTGGAGTCCAGATCCGAATTTGGAAAATATGTGGTGGGAGAACACTTGGCTCTTTCTTTGATAAAAGCCCAAATATCATTCTTAAGGAACGATTTGTATTTGGAAGATGAAAGTTCCTTGAGGGTGGTCAGTTGTGGAAACCTAAAGGTACTCAAACTCTTACATTCACGAAGTGAGAAAGTTATTGATTGATTATTGGTTATTGATCAGCAAAGGCTTGGAGCTGTAGCTTTAAACTTTTTAATCACGAAATGTAATTTACTCGCAATGCAAACCTATACATACACAATGAAAACACACACATATACAATTAAACTAAAAATTTCCTGAAACAATACAACATGTGAGGCACTCTGACCTATTCTATTTTATTCTATTCTATTCTTTCATTAAAAAAAAAATGCTAATTGGGACCCACCCAATTGATGACCCACAGTTTGGAAAACAATGGCCCAGGAGATTATCATATAATATGTTTTAGAAGAAGTCCTGGGTTTGCAGGGCTTGATCAGAGTTGATTTCCAGGGTTATTTTAAGGGGAGAAGACCCCTGCTTTAGATATGAAACTGAACTCATATTGCAACTTTGCCTTAAGTTATTTATTCTCTGAAGCTCCACTTTCTTGTGTATAAAATGGATATAATAGTGCCTCTTCACAGGACCGTTGTACCCACAACAAGTTTTCAATATATGTCTTCCTCATCTGTACTTGAAAGGCTTTATATTATGTGCGGTTAGAGAACTTTACAATTTAACTAAGTGAGTGCACTCTGATGTGGAAGGGGGATTAATACGAAAACCTGTGACTGGAAATCCTTGGGGAGAGAGCGAACCCGCGTGTGTAGTTCAGGCATAACCACACTGGGAGGTAGAGTGCTGGGATAATGCCTCTGAGAGGTCTGTCCAGTTTACAGTGATGCTTTCTCGGGAATTCCCTTGTCTATCCCTCTCCTCGTACTTATCACATGAATACTATTACTCATTTAATGATTTCCCTTGCTAGGACCTGTGCTTAGCTGTTACACAGTAAGTGCTCAAAATATTGCCAAATTCATGCACAATTATGAATGAGCTTAGGACATACATGCTATCTGGAGAATTCTAGCCAAGAAGTCCTGTGAGGTGCTGAGGGAGGAGCTGGGAAAACCGACTTTTTAATGTTCAAGGTAATAAATACTGATCATCAGAGTACTGTGATCTATTTTGTAACAGAACTGCTTATATAGGTTTTTTCAGCCTGAGAGAGTTATGTTACTTTATATGTTACCTCATATGTTACCTGAGGAAGAGACGGATGACCTAGAACTTCAGCTCTTCTGAAATCCTGGCATAAGAATCCATACCACCACCGGTATTGTTTTCTTCTGATGTACTTATATCTCTCCTCTTCATTAGATTGTAAATTCCTTGAACTTGTTTTAAGATAAATGCCTCTTGTTTTGTGATTATCTGCTCTATGTATGCATGAGCACCTGCCCTCACAGCTAGCTACCATAGCAAGATAGATGTTTTTATATCTCTGTCTTACAGATGAGGTGACCGAGGCTCAGAGAGGATATAAAACTTCTCCAAGTTCACACGGTTAGCAAACAGCAGGGGCAAGATTCAAACTCACCCCTCTTCGGCCAGAGCTGGGGCACAAAGCCACAGCAATCCTGGAACCTTGCTTCTTCGTGGCCCTGCCCAATGTCTAACTCAGAATTAGGCATATTTGCCTCACTCAGTAAACACATGTTGATGATTGGTTGGTTATCAGGCCTAGGACTCAGCAGTCCAATTCCCTACAGACAAGTAGGAGCTCTGTTGGAATTGAGAGTTTCAAGATCCTGGGCTTGGCGGTGTGGGCATTGCTTCAGAGCACAGAGCCAGGGGAGTGGTGATCGGAGAGAGGATGCCTTAGTGGGAAGAGAAATGGAAAACCAGTAGGCTGTCTGAGTCCTCCATCTGAGGGCTAGGAGAGAGAGAGAATATGAGAGAGAAAGAGAGAGTGGTTGTATGCAATCAAGGGAGAACAGAGAATTAAAGAGATGGAAGGCAAGGAGATGCAGAAATCCTGTGAGCCTCGGGAATAGCTCTAGACTCTCAAAAGGGCACTCACAGATTCCTGCCTGGATGGGAAGGAGCAGGGAAAGATGCTCCTCCTGGCTCTCACAACTGGCTGGTTTTGCAGCTCACTCTTTTTTGGCCTGACTTGATTCCAACTATAGATCATTTTCATGGATTCATGAAAGTTTAGAGCTGGGAAGGACTTTGGCGATTGTTTGCTGCCATCCTGTGGCAAGATTTCTCTCTTTCCAGATAAAGCCACTGGGCCCACAGTATGAAAACAAAAGTAATAATAACATGCCTACAGCCATGCCACCCTGAATGCGCCCGCTCTCATTTAATCTTAGAAGCTAAGCAGGGTACGGCCTGGTTAATACATGGACGGGAGATCACCTTGGAAGACCAGGTGCTGCAGGCGTTAAAACAAACAAACAAACAAAACAACAACAACGACAAAAACCCCAAAGTAATAATAACATCCATACTAGCAATAGTCAAAGGTGATAGTAAAAATACTTTACAATTGCTGAACCACAGATGCTAACCAGTCAAAGGTGTCACAGTGATAACTACCGGCATACTGATTTTCAGCTGTATTTCAGCCCCGACAATAGCTGCACGGTATCGAGCACATGTGTGTGCTAGGTATTATCTAATTCAATCCCCAGAAAACTCCATGAACCCAATGATACTGGTCCAGAGGAGGAAATGTTGGGTTTAGAGAAGTGAACTCACTGATTTAGGACACACGGTGTGTAAGTGAAGGGGTTTGGTTTGAATTAGGAGCGCCTCGCTTCAAAGCACGTGCTCCCTCTGGGGTGACTCACTGTCTCATAAGCGCATAGCTGGGACAAGGCGGGAATGGGGAAGCATCTGCTTGGAGTCTGAGAGTTTGACATACATGGGTGATGGACTTTTGCCATTTTGCTTCGATCGGCTACTTCGAGAGATATTATTGCCACCTCGGTCTCTGATTCCCATTTGGGCAGGGAACAAATAGTAAATGGTGGCCTCTTTCCTACGTCAAGGTTTTCCTTGATCTTTTAGGGGGAAGATTTGAAAAATGTTTTCATTATTTTTACTTCGAGCCTTTTCTCCACTTAAAGAAGGCTCTTACCCAAAACAAATGGCCAGACTTGATTCAGGGGCTGGAAGCAGAAGTGGATTCCTTTACAGGGTCTGAGCTCTAGAAGCCTCGGCATTTTCTCCATAGTGAGTCCACGGTCTTTTCTCTCATGGGGCCTCTAACTGCAACCAAGAGGTCCAGGGTGACCTGGCAGCATGTCCTAGGGCAAGTCACAACCTCATGGGAGGGAAAATAGAGGACATTGAGGAGGGAAAAACCCTAGGCCAGACATAAAAGCCCAAAGTAGTTCGAATTTCATAAATAAATAAATCTCAAAAAGAGAAAGAAGGACTTCTGAAGCAGAAGTGAAAATTTAGTCTACGAAAAGACACAGGGAAAATCCATTGAATGAAAAAGTAGCCCAGTGAAATTGCTCTCTCACTTCGAAGCCTCATTTTTCAATAATAATAATAATAAAAAATATTAGAGTACTTTGGTGGGAAAAATTGACATGATATTTTTTCTTTTTTGAATATTTCCTATCAAGCCAGACAAGGGCACTCATCTGCCTCAAGAAATTAGGATAATTACAGAAGAAAGAGATCAATAGTATTCACATTCTGATTCTCAAAATAGGATCTTATTTCAAGGCAATAGACTTGAGAGCAGGCATCGTGAAGAAAGATTTTCTAAATTCCCTCATTTCCTTCCTTAGGTAATCAAGACCCAGGCCTGATAAACCAGACCATAGAGTTCTCATTGGGATACTCAGGTAGGAAGAGAGTGGGTGACAGAAATGCATCCTTTCCGTAGAGTGGCTAGAAGAAGGGAGGCCAGGAGAGGAGTTTTTTTGGCAGAGAGGGTAGGTGTTACGTAAGTTGAGGAGAAGAGGGAGCACCATGGACAGGGAGCTCTGACCCTTCTCCCCTACTGTGCTAGGCTGCCCTGCATCAACAGACTGTGTGATTTGTGTGTCTGAGACCACAATCTCATTTCCTGTGCCGTGTGGATGTCAGGTTGAGAGCCAGTGGGTCTGACAGGGACTCTGCTTTGGTGGGAGCAAGGGCTGGATTAAGAATGTGGAGAAGAGGGCAGGGAGGAGAAAGTCTAGGGGACTGCATTGAAAGATGCTGAGCATTTAAACAGAAGGTCACCCAGAGTTAAATAGAAAGTCATCCAAAGGAGATAATTTAGGTGAGCAAAGACTGGGATTGTCAGCTTGGAGAAGAAACAGAGAAGTCTGAAATAAAGGATCTTCTGCCTTTTAAACTGTCAGTGTCATCCCATTACACCTCCCATAAAATCAAGAGTCCTCATCTGGTCTATAAGAACACTCTAGATCAGTAGTTCTCAAACTTTAGTGGGCATCAGAATGGCCTGGAGGGCTTGTTAAAACAGAGCACTGGGCTCTGGCCTCTGAATTTCTGATTTGGCAGTTTCAGTGTGGGATCTGAGAATTTGCATTTCTAAGGTACTTTGAGAACCACTGCTGTAGACACAGAATGCTTCAAGTTCCTTTTTTCTTCAGACTTCTGAACTATCATCTGTCTCTACAGCCTTTGCTCGGGTCCATAGTAATGAGCTTCTAGTAAATGCTCTCTGTTTCCGTGAAGTCTGGTCTGGCATGACCCTTAAAAGCCTAGAGAAAGACCTTTGCCACAGGGTGGCAGCAGCATCCCAGGGACAGCGTGTTTGGCCTGGAGCTGGGGACAGCTCATTAGCACACCGTCCCCTGGGTTCCCACAGAGCGGGGCCTGACCGCCTCTCCACTTCCCCTTGGCAGGGAGGCGGCCGGGCAGAGGGGGTCGTTGGCACACAGAGGGGCAGTTTTGTTCTCTGGGAGACTTGGAGGAAGCTGGGTGGTCTCCTCAGAGTGTCGAATTGTGCCCTTCACAAAACCTCCATGCAGTGTGAAGCTGCTGGGAGAGCTGGCCTGACAAAGGCCTCTAAGGAGACTGGCAGGGACTGCTGGTCCGCCCCGGGCGCAGAGGCCCAGGCCCCTCTGGGAAGAGGCCTGGCAGTTTCTCATGATGCCGGTTTCCAGGGGTGACAGGCTTCTGCAGAGCCTCCCTCCCAGAAGACGTGGGTCTGTGTTCTCCTCGGGGAGTTCCGTCCTGCTCACAGCAGGCCCAGAAGGAGCAGGAACCTCTCTCCCCTCCTCCAATGTCACCTCCACGCCCCTTCCTCCTGCACTGAGCCCATTGTGCTCTAAACATCTTAAGAATCTTCCTAAGTGATAGAAACTTTGCTGAGAATTTTATATTATCATTTATTTAATTCTCACTACACTCTCTTGAGAAGGTATGATTCTACTCATTTATGATGAGGAAGTTGGAACTGAATCTATCACGTGCCACGCTTATTTGACCACGGAATCCTACTTTAACACCTCCTCCAATATATGGGAATCTGATATGAAAACTGGTTTGGGGACTGTGGGTCTCATCCAGCCCCACACGCACAGATGAGGAGGCCCAGGGAGTCTGAATGACTGGGTCACGGTACCACTGTTGGTTAAAAGCAAGTCAGAGACTAGAACTCACATCTCCTCATCCAGCTCTGCTTTCCACTCTACCTGCCAAGGGGAGAAGCCGCGTTAAAACTACCATTAACACGCTGTTGAAAGATCATGTTAATCAGGATGGTCCAAGGACCCTGATGAAACGGCTCAAGAAGTCAGCTGTGACAGGCACAGATTCAGCCCAGCACTGTGTACAAGTTTGGATTCATCCAGCACTCAGAAGCGGAAGGCCTTTACGTTTGAGGCAGCAGGAAGCTATTTTTAGTTTTGCTATGTAAGTTTTCTAACAAACGTGCAGAGTTTCCCGAGGTTTCTACTTTTTTGGCTAACAACTCATCAGCAGCTGAAATGAAATGATAACTCTCAGAGGCACTGTAGGGCCAAGAGAGTGGCATTTGGTGACAGTTTTCAGAATTGTATTGCTGACAGAATCTTTGAGTGCTAAGTTCTCCCCAGGGCAGACCCCTCATCAGTTCCTTTTGGGGTTGACTTGACCCCTGGATAGTCTTTATTTTCTCCTGCTGTGTCTGCAAACTCCTCGTTGGCTGCCTTCAGGATGTTGTGTGATCCCCTGAACCTAAAGAGTTGGAAAAGAAATCCAAAAGTTGTCATCTGACATTGTCTTCTTTGAGACTCACTGATCTCTTTAACATGGCTGCACGTATATGATTATTTAAAAAGAGTTTATGATTTTAAGGGTCATATTTTATTCTCCTTCTGCAGTACCAGTTGGGTCCTGCTTTTCATAACCTTGGCTTAAAGAAGGGACTCGTGGGAATAATGCCCATCCGTGGAGGCTGGAGTTTCCTAAAGAGACTTTGAAAAAATGCCTCATTCCCAACTTTACAGTGACTGGAAAACAATGGTCTTTGAACAGCACACTGTGAAAAAAAAAATATGGGTGATTTTCTAAAAGGAGCACCCCAAATGAAAAAAACGTGTTCATCATTGGAAAACAATATGTGAATGCTAAATTTTTCAGCTCTGTAATAGATTACAGCAAATATTTTATGTTTGAAGGAGGCGGGGGCAGGAGAAAGGAGAGAAGGAGAAGAGAAAACAGAAAAGAGAAGAAAAGAAAACAGATGTGAGACTTAAAATATTTCAAGCATGGATAACTGAAACAGTGTTCAATTTATTTAAGACTGTTCTGTGAAGTCTTAAAGGTGATTGATCAGGCTTTCTAAGTGTAGCCACAGATTTATAAGCACATAATGAGTGATAAATTCTCCAGAACAAATAAATAATAGGAAATGTCCCGGATCTGGATGGCCTTTTAAAGCTTGTTTTTAGCCTGCAGAAAGAAATTAAAAATTAGAATGATTATTTTTAATGACCCCACAAACTCACCTATAATGTCCGCTTAATTGAGGCAAACATAAATCGTTTTGAATCTTCATTTCGCTTTACGTAGGGTTGCCAGATAAACAAATAAAAATGCAAGTTGCTCCATGTAATATTTTGGGACATGGTCACACGAAAACATTATTTTTTATTTAATGCTTATACTAAAGCATTTGTTACTTATCTGAAATTCAGATTTTACAGAGTGCCTTCTATTTGTAAATCAGTAAAATGTGACTGTCCAAAGTAAAGGTTGAGACAGTAGTTTTGTGGGCACCATGAGGGAAGGTCAGCTGAAAATGTTAGTATGCTGCTTTCTTAGTACCTGCCTGTGTCTGGGAAACATTAGCGATGAAATGGGGAGTGATTTATCCGGGACGGATTGGCAAAAAAAATTGGTGAGAGTGGGGGAGGCAGAGCACAAGGGAGACAAAACGAGTACCCAGAAAGGAAAGGGCTCCTGGCAGAGACTATTGGAGAAGCAGAGTGAGCAGAAGGAAAAGAAAAATGAGGACAGTGAAGAATTTTAAACCCCTTGATGGCTTTCGCGTATTGATCCTCCCTTTGCAGTGTAAGACCGTAGAACTCCATATGGTTTTAAAGCGAATCCCTCTTCATGCAGAGCTCCGAGCTCCCCCTGGTCGCTTTTGCAGGTATACCCCGCCTCTCACCCCTCCATCCCCCCCCCCCACTCCCCTCCTGAGGTTCAGACCCGCCTCGGCCTCGTTTATCCCAGAGAGTTCTCTTCTTCCACTTTTCCTGTTAGAACGTTGCTCATCAGTTTCCTTCGCTCTTTCTTCCTTGCTCTCTTTCTGATGGCTTATTTATTCCGAGCCTGCCTTCGGGATGACGCCTCCCAAGTGGTCTGGACCCCGGAACAGGCCACACAGAGCTGGTCATTGTTGCCCCAGTTCTGGGACCACCCGGGTGGGAGAACGGGCAGCGCACTGCCCCGGAGGCCAAATGACTGACAGCAGCCTTGGGTCAAGTGCCCAGCGGGCCGCCTGGAACAGGGCCTGTGCGCCGGTCGCCCACAGCATCCTCCTCAGTCTGCTCCCATTCAGCGGGAAGGGAGCCCTTCTTTCTCAGAGCTCCCTTCAGGCCCACGCAATTAACAGCACCAAAATGTTTTCAACGTGGCGTAGATGAATAAAGGCTTAGAAAAAAAATATTTTCCCGGAAAGTGAGACTTTCCAGCCGAGGAAAGGGGATCTTGCCTGGGGTGGGACAGTGGTGCTGAAGGGGTAAACACGGGCAGGGGAGCACATAGACTCCCAATTTCTCAAATTTGTTAGAAATGTATTTACTTATCAGCAACATTTAAAAAAAATGTTGAAGAAGTTACATAGTTCCATTTGTGAACGGATTTGTGACTGCCTCTTGTGCAGATCTTTGCTTGCTTCCCTCCGCATCATCTAAGCCACACACTGGCAGACCTGC
Organism: Pteropus medius; assembly: GCF_902729225.1. Taxonomy (NCBI): domain Eukaryota; kingdom Metazoa; phylum Chordata; class Mammalia; order Chiroptera; family Pteropodidae; genus Pteropus; species Pteropus medius. Next base: position 4,222,224 of record NW_024351073.1, read on the forward strand.
CAACTCCCTTAACCTAATAATGTCTCCGAAGCTCTTCCACAGGCTGATGACCCGCTCCTCAAGCACCGTGGAAGGGGCCAAACCTAGTTTAGGCTGTGGAAAGGAAGGATACAGGTGCACAGGAAGAAGCACTTCTTAGCCGTGGATTTATCCTTCGTGGCACTACTTATCCGACTGCCTCTGTCCAGAAAGTCCCACAGGTGTGCAGGTGGATCCTTCCGCCCAGGGTGGCCTGAGCTGGTTTGGTTCTCTCCAACTGTAAGTGGCTTCCTTCCCTTTCTCCAATCAGCAATTCAAATATCACAGATGCCTTGGAAAAAGTTAGAATGGATTGATCCCACAGCGATTTGGAATTTTTTTGGGCCAAAAGATTCTTTAGAGAAATAGATGGAAATGAAAGGCTTTTAACCCGGAAAAAGGCAAACGCACAAAACTTTTCCCATAATTTCAAGAGCCATGTGAACCCACTGACGCCTTCACATGGATGATCTGGGGTTTGTGGGCCCCGCTTAAGAGCCTTTCCCATAAGTGGCTGTCACCTGCAGGTAGAGGATCAGATTAAAGAGTCTCCAGACACAACTCCAATCTGGTGTTCCATGGTATTGGAATTTAATAATTATTTATTAAAAAGCATGATGAAAAGAAGTAGTCACCCACAAGTCATTCTTCGTGACTAGAACAGTTTGCCAGCACCGTGGCTGTTTCTGGAACAACCTTTGAGATCTTATCTAGCGCTCTTCACAAAAGGCAGTAGTAGTCACACAGATAAATCTACCTAGTTGGAAGGTCAGACAAGAAATCACTTTTTGGAAGAACCAATGGTGGCTTATACTTTTCTAATGCCAACATGGAAATGATTCAATTTATCTGAGAAATTTGAATCTGATGTGGACAAGTAAGTGCATGTTGTTAGAGGAAAGTGCTTCCCTCATTTCCGCTCTCCAGTCCGGTTCTAGGAGTTGGGCAAGGGAGCATTTGTCCTTATTTATTTTCCTGTGGCTGACCCGCCCCTCCCCCTCCACTGGTCTTTGCAAGATTATGCTTAGTAAAATCTAAAAAATTCTGCATGGTATCCTTCCCCAGCATTGTCCTGAGCGCATTGTAATACTTCCATGAATGGAAAATGTATTTTCCTTCAGGGAGAACAACAACAACATGCAAAGATGTAATGTAAAACTAAGTTTTCTTTATTGAAAATACATCTACAAAGTAATACTTCTCAGTCCATACTGGGTACATGTATATGTAGAGCCTGTGATGGGCTGGCGAGAGGACCATCCTAGAGGACCTGCTTTCCATAAGAAATGGTTAGTATGAAAAAAGATCACACTCGTGTAACAGAATTAATTTGACATGATTAATTTTTGCTCTACTGGAGTCATAAGATAACATCCATGTACATTAACTTTGTAGTGTATTTCCGAAATAGAGCCTTGACATTAAATGATTACTCCACCGCAGCCTAACGTTAACTTTTGTACACATATAATGCTTGGGATCTATATAAAAATACCTCTAATTGTATATCAGAGGATGTATGTCTAGATTTTCAGTCTGTTAGCATAATTAAGTTCATTCTTCACCATTTACAGCAAGAAACTCAAACACAGCTGGTATTGTCCGACAGCTCCCTCTCTGTGTCTTTGACTGGATGTTCCTTAGAGGGTAAAAAAGTTAATCTCCTCTAAACCTGGGAGATTCTCTTTCTGAACCTAATGCCTCTGCTGTTTTTTTTTTTGTTTTTGTTTTTGGAACCACATTGGCAGTATCTTCATACTGATTCTACCCATTTCTCTCAAGGGCACAAACAAAACCAAGCCAAACCTCACTCCAGCTGAAGGTTTCGAATGATTTGGTAAGTGGAATTCCCACACAAAGAAATATCTTGTTTCCCTCATTCTAAGAATTTTTGATTATAGTCAAAAACCTTTTCAAGTAAGAGACCACCCACACAGCTCACAGACTTCTAGAAAGAGATCTCATTTGTTTGTCTTGTTTAAAATACGTAAGAAGTAACCTTATACTTTGATATGCAGATTTCCTCGGGGAATGATTTTGAACTGAAGAGAAACAGTGTTTCTGGTTTTTTAAAAAAAGAACTTTTTTTAAAAAAAGTTCTTTCTTAAAGATGACCTATAATCTTGGTGTTTTAAAATCTTCTCTTTATAATGTCAACCATGCTCCATTCTTCCCTAGCTGGCTCTTTAGTGTTCCACAGTAAGGCCATGTGCACCCTTGCTAGTTGCTAGTCTTATATTTTAATTTCTAAAAGTCTACTGTCACTTGAGGAGTGGTGGGAGACATCCTTCCCAGAGCAGCCCCTTCAGTTTGGGAAGAGTAGAAAAGAAGGGAATACTCTCACCGTTGGGAAGAACTGAGCAAAGTGATCATGAATAATTCCACTCCTGGAATGGCCTCGGGCCTGGTGACTTGCATAACTGACATTTTGGACACAGGACCTGGTAAACCACACTGCCGTCTCAGTCCTACATAGAAACGTTCATTCCCAATAAATGTGCTTTCTGAAAGTCCCATGCTCCATGGGATGAGACTTGCTACAGGATGTTCTGCAGGGAAATGGAGGGCAGGCTCTTTCATGATGCCACAGGATATCTGGGCTAGAACAGACCACAAAGGCATCTAGGGAACTCACTCATTTTACGGATAAGAACACTGACGCCTAGACATAAGATGTGACTTGTCCACGGCCACATGGGAATTCCACTTTATGCACCTCCTCACAGCTGTGCTAGGTGTGTGTTCACTGCCCTGCTACTAATGAAATAAGGATACAAATCAGAGAGAAAGGGGAAAAAATCCTTCTACTGTCCAAGTAATAACCGATTATAGTGTATCAAGTTGTTTTGATACTTAAACTGAGTTGTGTTCTGAAGGATTTTTAAATTTTGAAAGTTGATTTAAAACCATATTTTAGCCTACTATTTGTCTGACTCTTTAACTTATAAAAATCACATTTACAGGATTGTGTGCCACATACACTTGTAAGATCTGACCAAGACTTGATCTCAGTACCATATCACCGAACACTAAGATGAAATGATTTAAAACTTTCAAATGTGGGATGAAAACTATATATTTTGGCCACTGCAAAATCCTCCCTTGTTTTTGGATGAGTACTTCCCAATCCTATCAGAGTAGGGAAGGAGGGGGAGGTGAGGGGTTCACTGGAGAGAATGGGTTGTAATGAGATGGAAACATTTTGTGACCGTGTTCAAAACACCTGATGCTCAAGAAGGCATTTCTTTCTGCTGGTCTACATCTTGGTTTCACTGTCGGTGGGTTTCTCCGTTTCGCTTTCCTGGGGAATCAGCTGATAGGGTTTCTTCATTTCATTCTCTTCAATCACTGAGTTACCCATTTCGACATCTTGGTTTTTCAGTTCATGTCGTGACAGGTGCTCAACAATGCCGGCCCCCAGGGAGTCTCCTAGCACATTGGTGGTGGTGCGGAGGCGGTCCCTGAGGAAAGGCAGGAAGAAGGAAAGATGAGGCTCCTGTGGACATCGGTGTCTTTAGCTCATATTTTGAACCACCGGCTAAGTTTGGCAGCATCCCTTAAAATTGAGCTTGCTGTATCCCCCAGCTATCTCATTACATAATAGACACATCATATTTATAATAGTTATTAAAAGTTATAAGTAGGTGATTAACTTTCAGTTACTAGTTAGAGGATCAACAGTGGGGAATGACCCTTCCTTTTCTCCTTTTATATAAAGTTTCATTTTGATTCTCTTTCCCACAACTCACCTTCCTTTATACCAGCAGTTCTCAAAATATGGTCCAGAGACCCCTCAAAGTCCCTAAGGTCGAAGCTATTTTCAAAATAATGCTAAGATGTTATTTGCCCTTTTCACTCTCATTTTCCATCAATGTCTAGCGGAGTTTTGCAAAGACTACAATACAACACAAAAGATGCCACAGTGGATTGAATACAGAAGCAATTTGGAGACTCCAGCTGTCTTGTATTAAGCCAGAAATGAAGATGTGCAAAAATGTAAAATGGTATCATTCTTTTCCCTAAATTTTTGGTTTGGAAAGTGATTTTTTTTTTTTTTTTAGGAAAGTGTTATTTATATTAAAACGTAATGAATTTATTATCGTAACCTTTAAATGAATTTAACACTTACAAATTTTTAAGTTTTTATAATATGATAAATATTGATAGATATAACCCGTATAGACAAAAGCTTTTTGGGTCCTCGATAATTTTTAACTGTAAAAGGGTCCTGAGACTAAACACGTTGAGCCCCACAGCTTTATATTATAAAAGACCTCATAATTTTTGAGCGCTGACTGTGGGCCAGACAGTGGGCTGAACGCTTCCCATGAATCATTGCACTTCATCCTCACAGCACCACCGGGAGGTAGATGACATTATTGTCCCTGTTTCACAGAGGAGAAAACAAGGGTGGCCAAGTAACCTGCCCAGGGTCACGCAGGGCCTGATGCAAACACAGATCCAAGTGACAGCGGAACTCAGGATCTCAGCCGATCACCCTCTCCTGCCCTTGTCTTGCTGTGAGCATATTGCCGGGCTCAGATCTAGTGAAGTCAACATATGCTGACTCCAGGACCTACTGTGTCCTTCCAGGCATTCACTTTGAGAATCCTGGGGAGAAATTTTTTGTAAGTAAAAGAGAACTTATGAGAGAAAAGAGGCGGGGAATGTCAACGGCGAGGGTGAGAGGAAAAGGGCGAAGGGATGGCCCCCCCCGGGTGAGTGTCTGAGGGTGTGGAGGGTACTTTTCATGCAACTTTCCCCAGAGCTAAAACGCGATTCCACTTAATGACACGGCTGCCCCGCTCCCCGCTGGGCTCAGAGGGAACATCTGTGCTGCGTTATGCCATTGGAATGGGAAGCACAAGGAAGAAGGGCCTGAGCCAGTGCGCGAGGCCTGCAGTTCTGTTCCAGCCACCGTGCGGATGTTGTGCAATTCAGAAACGGCCTTGCTGATTTATGCTGGCTTTCTAAACAGTGGGTTTCCCAATCCCTGAATGGCTTTATGGAGTGAGAGGTGTAGCAGCCAGATGTGCCCCATGGGCTGATAAGGGAGTGAATGCACATGGCGTCTGGGGCTTGGTCTCCAGATAAGGGCAGGGATCAGGCAATGAAGACAATTTAATTTCTGGCCAAGCTGCCCCTCTTTGTGGAGCCCTTTTGGCAGGCACGCCAGGCTGCCTGGTGCCCTAGGATGACAGAGGGGCACCCTATGACGGTGAACCTGAACAAAGTCCAAGCATACTTACAAGAACCAGTCCACTGCAATGATGAGCGTGATGTCGTCAGTGGGTAGGCCCACAGATGTCAACACAATCACCATGGTGACCAGGCCTGCCTGAGGAATCCCAGCTGCCCCGATACTGGCAGCCGTGGCTGTGATGCTGTTAAAAGAAGTTCCCAAACAGAAAACATGTGTACAAATCTCCCCAAATAGAAAGTATGCCTTGCAAACACACGTAGCACAATGTCTGACTTGCCAAGTTAACAGAAGAGAATGTGCTGTAGAAAAATGTAAATGAGCTTATAAAAAACTCATTGAACAAAAAATCATATAACTAATATTTATCAAGTGCTTATTATGTGCCATCTGATATGCTAAGTATGGCTTATCTCATTTGCTCCTCACGACAACCTTTAAGAAGTTGGTCGTATTATTATAGCCATTTCTAAATGAAGAAACTGGTGGCTATATACTTTTCATGTACCTAAAAGTATTTTATAAGGTCTAAAATACTGTATATAGTTCAATAATGATTTGTTTTTAATAATTCCTCTGTCCAAGTAGAAGGCTGTAAAGATATTGAACTTGTATGGTTTAATGAGGCCAGAAAAAAGTCAAATTTATCGACGAAAAAGAAAAATGATTAGGAACAAAGTTCTGTAGCACTATAAATATTTTTAATGGAGGCAGTGTGGTCCTGGTTTGTAAGGCACATAACCTATTTGGGACTCAGTTTGTTAAATATCTATTTGATAGGCTAATGTGAGGTGAAAATGTTTTATAAGTAGTAAAGTATTACCTAGATATAAAGTGGTATTAATAAAATAACAAGTCTGTGGAAGAGACTGTTTATGGTTCTCCCATGTTGTTCACCTCCCATGGTATTAGAATTTTTAGCTGGTATACAGATGCCCAGAATGAAGACATTTCCTAGCCTCTCTTGGAACTCCTTTAGACAAAGTTCCGGCCAATGACCCATGGATAAAAAGTGATCAAGCAGCTTGAGGGCTGTGCGACTCCACCTCTTTTCATTGGCAAAAATTTGGAGGTGGTGATGAGCCTGAACCATCTGGATGAGGGTAACACCCCAGGGATGCTGGATCCTCAAGCCTTGGTCTCTTACACCGTAGGATACCTACGAGCCTTGATGGCTTTGTGGAGCAGAGTTGCTCCTCGTGAGAGAAATGCAGTTCTATCTTGCTGAAGTCACTGTTTTGTTATTTTGAATTCTGTCACATGCAGCTGAACCTTTTTTGAGACTCAAGGGTTTTCAACCAGTATGCTAATATATGCCCAAGAAAAGGTTACAGTGAGCTAAGATATTGATCTCCCGGCTCCAGTGTACCTACAATGCACCCTACAATGCACCAATGCGCCCTACAACTATTATCATTTTCCAATAACACATATATACAGTCTAACATAACTTACTTCTAAATATATGTATGTATATGTGTGTATATATACAAAAAATGTGTGGAAACTGATGGAGATTAAAAAAGATTAAAGTGACATAAAAATCAAATTTGAGCCATAAATCTGAATATGATTTGGTCTAGGGTAAAAAGTTCTAAAAGACATTTTGGAGACAACTGGGGAAATTTGAATGGAGACTGGATATTCTGGAAGTATTTTAAAGATTCTTATTATTGTGGTTATGTAGAAAACTGTCTTTATTCTTAGGAGTTGCATGCTGAACTGTGCACAAGCGAAATGCCAAGAAGGGGCGGGGGGGCGGGGAAAGCAGCAAAATATTAACAATTGTTGGATCTAGGTAGAAAACGTTTGTTGTAATATTCTTTCAACTTTCCTATATGTGAGACAAATACTTTTATGATAGAAAGTTGTGAAAAAGCAAAAATATATGACTTATTTGATCTCCAAAATAAATTGCTAATAATAATTAACACATAACACACACACAGACACACGATGACGAGCAGAGTCTGATCTGGATTGTGAAGTTTAAGTCTCCATTATACTTATCGGTCTGTTGTGCATACTGACTTTTGGTAAGCAAAAAGAGAAGATTTTATTCGCATATGCACATGGGTATGTGTAGACTATTTCCAGAAGAATATTAAAGAAACTAGCAAGCAACAGTGGTTGCCTTTAAAGGAAACTAAGAAATCGGAGGCAGGTATGGGAGGAAAAATTACCTTTCACTAGACACTTCAAATATAACAGTTAAAAATAGAGTCCATAAAAATAAAATTCTCAATCTATGTCAGTGTGGTCTATCATCTATTTTATACTGCCTAAAAATTAACCTGTTTAATTTTTCAAGTTATGTTTTTATTTTCTAATACTGTCAGTATAAGACATATTTTAATGCCTTTTAAAACTGAAGTATAATCTAACCTTTTCTAAAAAGAAAAATTTCCATATCATGTATTCGGTAGATAGACGTATTTTTCTATTCCTATATATAACATATTTCTATGTATTTATTTAAAAAGAAAAAGCTAGATATATTTATAGGTGATATATTAATAAATAAATCAATCAAGTGGCAAGCAGTACATATGGTATAGTTCCATTAATTACAAAAAAAAAGAATGTGTATGTCTATGCACAAGAAAAGGTCTTTGTACACTAAATATTAACAGTGGTCACCTACAGAAAAATGGGGAAAGACAGTTTCATTTTTTTACTTTACACATTTCTATATTATTAGAATCTCATCATTAATAAATGTGCACATCTGTAATTTAACAAAAAAAGAATAAAAATACTGAAATATCAAAAATGCCTAAATATCGAAACTACTCCTACAAACCTCAGCCTCCTATTTATGTGTGATACCCTTCCCAACCAGTTTCCTCACTGAATCCCCAATCACCATCTTATCACTTAAAGTCATTCTTAAGAAAACGTTATGTAGAACTTTCCCTGTACCTGATTGTAATAATCTGTCCAAAGTTCAGTTCAAAGTTGTTAACTTGAGCAATAAAAATGGCAGCCAAAGCCTCGTAGAGGGCGGTCCCATCCATGTTAATTGTGGCCCCTACAGGGAGCACGAATCTGGTGACACGTTTGTCCACGCCATTGTTCTCTTCCAGGCACTTGAAAGTGATGGGCAGGGTGGCAGAACTGAGAACAGTAAAACAGGGCATGTCAGCTGACAGTCCTGATAGCTCAGACTGTACCTCATGTGTTTGGTATTTCGGACAGAGAGTTCCTTCCTCTCCCATGTCCTAAGTTAAAGGGAACTAAGTCAGCACTTATATAAATAGGGGAGCAGGGTTAGGAACAGTGTGGGTCTCTCCACTGGGTCATTGGGCAGCTCTCCTGCTTCTGGGTTCCTCTGTGGGGCATCATTTGCCATTATTTCCCCATCACAACAGCATGTGCCAAGTCACTCTGCCACCTCTCCCTCAGGCACATGTCAACTGGAAGAAGGAGATGATGGTGGGCAGGAAAGGCTAGTTGGTTTCCATTGCGTCTCCCAAAAGGGTTTAGAGCCAGCCATTCCTTGAATCCCATATGAGTCTGATTAGCCTCAGAAGTGAAAAAGCCAATTCATTTGCCTGGAAGTTTAAGTCCCCTCTCTACCCTGAACCTGGGGGTTCTGGTCCAAAGTAAAGTTTGAGATACAATTTCTGATAGGAATCAGCCACTTATCTATACGTACCTGGAGGAAGTTCCTAGAGCTGTGACGAGTGCTTGTAGTAACCCTCCGATAAAAACCCAAGGGTTTTTCCGCGTCACCAAGAAGTAGAGGAGGGGCAGGACAATGACTGCGTGAATGAGCAAGCCGACGATAACCGTCACAGTGTACATGGCAAGCTGGCCCCCAATCACTCCCATGTCTTCCATCTCAACAATTTTCCCTGCAATCAGGAAGAGGATGCCCAGAGGGGCGTACCTAGGTAGAAGCAACACACACACATTTGGAAGTCTGATTTGCAACAGACTATTCCACAGAAATTACCAAGTGATAAGAAAAAGTATGAGAGAGTTAACTTCCAAACTTTTATTTTTTTGCCCAGGATACTATTAGGACTTGTAGAAACTGTGAACTTCTTTATTTTCCTTTTTTTTTTTTAAATTATAAATTTAAGTATAAATATTGCAGAATTAGGCTTTTCTCTCACTCAGAATTTCTCTAGGTTACTTTTTTTTTTCCCTCCTAAACCTATGAAAAAAGACAGGTACAGAGGTTTTGTTAACCACATCTTTTTTCCTGGATGACTATCTCTTTTCACATCTGGGTCATGTGTCTGGTCCTCAGATGTGACCCGCTCCTCCTGTCTCCTGCTCCCCGGCTAAGTTCTCTAAACTGCCAGAATCCATCCATCCAATATCCAGACTTCTGAAACATTTTCCACAACAGAGACTGAGTTAAAGCAAGACGCATACAATGCCGTTTCAGTGCTTTAGATGTTGTTAGCTCTTTCATTCAAGGATCGCTTTTATTATTTTTTCCTAAGTTATACACTATTTATAATATTACTTAATATTAGTCTTCAAATCAACTCTTTCACTTAAGTAAATTTACTCTAAGAGGAAATTTTATGTTACAGTGCAAATGGAAAACTATTACCATTTGCCATAAATAGAAGGTAGCCATAAATTAAATTCAAGCTATTAAAATTAATAAAAAATATGCATGTATGTACTACCACAATCAGGTTATAGATGTTCTAAGTAAGTAATTATCACCTTCAGGGTGCTATTGCCATTTGCGGTCTTTCTACTGTGGACTTGGCAAGAATGAACAACTGAGACACAAAATGACTTGCACATATTGAAACAACCCTGGTTGCTTCAAGGCCCTACCGCCCGGCATTCAGCTTCTTCTGTCTGCTCTGTGCAGTAAACCACAACCAAACTCACATTACTAAAAACAGAGAGGCCAATCCCCTTAAAAAGAAAGGTCTGCTGGGAACTGTAGAGAACTTATTTCAAACAGAAAAATACAATGTTTCTTTTAAAAGTCTTTTAATAACACAGGCCAGGAAATTATAAGAGTACCTGTTTTCAGAAATGTAATAACTCAGTGTTGAATGTGCAGGCAAAATGTACAGCTTAGAAAAGCTACATGTGAGGTTCATTCAGCAGCCTTGAATGGGCTTCTTTCATAAAAGAGGTGAAAGGTGGAGGCATTTTAATAATATGAAGATGAATGTCCACTTTCAGTCCTGCCAGGATTTCAAAGGAGGGCCCCAGGATTTCATTTGGGGGCCCCTGTGGAGACCACATTCTGATCCATCTTTGTGCCCAAGTTCATATCCATCTTGTACGAACTCCTGAAAAATGAATTTCTCTGGGCTTTTGTGGCGATAAAGACAAAGAATATTTTTAATCATGTTGGTGAGTATTTTTCTTAGAAATGGATGCCTTCCTGCCTCAGGTGCCAAGTAGGAGTCTGGATTAAAAATTAAAGATAAAGGGTAAGCAACACCCACATGATGCTAAACCAATCAAAGTGTTCTCTCTCTGCTGGGGAGAATTTACTTTCCAAGGTCAATGTTCCTCCTTGGATTTAGTCTTCCTTTGTCTCCTGCTCTCAACTTTATTTGAAGAAGTTTGGTTATAAATTGTGGCTTGGCATTCTATAATACTTCCCACGAGTCCTTCAGGCATGCAGTAGATCCGCCATTTAATTTCTTCCTTAGGGCTGAAACAGAGGAGGGGAGATCTGTTTTTCTGGTGCTCTAGGGGCTTCTACATTCGCTTTTCCTGCTACTGGAAATGCTCTTGTCCTGGTACTGTGTATGGCTGGCGCCTGGCCATTCGGATCTTAGCAAACATTGTTACCTCCTCAGAGTCCTTTCCAAGGCAAATTTTATGCCTTTTCCCCAGTCACTTTTTATCACATCATATAAAATTAAACCTGCTGTTTTATTATTTTTTTCACAGCACCTGTGACTGAAGCATATGTGTGATTGATTTGTTTGTTTATTTTGTCTTTCTGAAAAGAATGTTAAGATCCAAGATATTCTTGTATGTTTTCTTCATTGCTATATTCGCGGTGCCTGGAATTATAGTATATATGCTTGATATATAGTAGATAGTCCATAAATATACATTGAATGAATAACTAAATAGATATAAAATGGTGGTAAAGGAGTTGACATCTTTCAAGAACAAGGAAGCAAACTTATTGAGAGGCTTGCAGATAGAGTCAAGGCCTCTACAAGCCCAGAAAGTCATTGATTTTCTTGTGCTTAGCAGAATTGCAATTGGCCGTCCTGCCTGGTGGCATTTTCTTAAGTACAGACACATGTTGAAGGCAATAAACATCAGATATAGTATCAGAAATTACCATAATTCAGACTTTTAAAACCACACATATATATAGCAAACGGAAATACATACCACATTATCACTGCTACCAATCTCATGATGGCTTCATTAAGAGAATCAAAGAACTCTCTCAGGGCTTGTCCCTGCTCCTTCATGTTTCCGATCACAAAACCAAAGCACATGGAGAAGACGACCAGTCCCAGGGCATTGACCCCATTCACAGACCCTGGAACTGGGACCAACTCCTCTGTGATCCTTGAAAGAGTCTCCATGGCCTCTGACACATTGTTTATCACAGCACCCACCAGTGTTTCATTGGACTGGATGGGGACTTTAAAGCTTCTCTTCTCATAGTTGGTTTTAAACTTAAAAAAGAAAAGGTACAACAGAAATTAAAGGTGATCTTTTTTTCTTCTTTGTACTTTTCTGTCATCCAAATTTTCAATAATGATATATATTACTTTGCATTCAAAGAATAGTATTGTAGAAAGTATTTATTTATTACCTATCATCTATCATCTATCTAATCTATGACAAGCACCTACTATTTCCTTAGCGTGTGCACGCGCGCACACAGACACACACACACACACACACACACACACTCAAGTACATAATCAATCATAACAGGAAAGTGATATCTGGTTGAAAATATTGGACTAAACATATACATGTGCTTTTACTTTCTTCTGAAACCATAATAAAATGATTATAACAGGCTTTTAAAAAACTATGAATCCAAATATTCATAATAGTCCCTTTACTCTCTATGGGATCATGCTATGGGATTATGGACAAATCACATAACATCCTTTTGTTCATATTCCACAGCTATGAAACAGGGATAACTGTGCTAGTTCTACTTCACAGTGTTGTTGTAATGATCAGATAAAACAGAATATACAAGAACATCTTATAAATTTTAAAGTATTATAAATACTTTAATGTTGGCTAGTGGTGCTCAATAACAAAGCCTTTCAGGGACTAGACTTAGTTGGAGACTTCAGGGGATATTAAAAAATTTAAATCTCGAAACAACAGTCTTCAAGGCATTCCTGATAGTATCAATTCTTAAGAATAGGTGCTTGATTAATAGTTGATGATGACACCCCACTTCTCAGGCCCATAGTAGAATTTCTCTTCTTATTCAAGTGATGGTCTTTTCCCCATAGATTCTACATAGATGTCCCAGACAGGAGATGCTGAGTATATTACTGAGGCCAAATGAAACAATTAAACCCATCCCTTTATAATTTTAATGATGGTAGAATTCCTGGAACTCATGTTGGCAGTAAAAAAAAAAGCATCAAAGAGAGTAATAAATATATGGAATGTTGACTGGATCTAGAGCCTAGGGGAAGAAAGCACAGCTGTACATGAATTCTAGGCCATTTCCTTACCAAGAATAAGTGGGTGACCTTCTTGTCCAATGGGAAACCATTGATCCCAAACAAGGACATGGCCAGCTGTCAATCCTGTGTACACATCCCTGAACAATCAGTGGTACTGCTGGTAATTTCAAGTAACAAAAAACTGGTCCCTCTTTGTTTCCTAGTCCAATCAACTCTCAAATATCTATTTAATTGGGGTGTTTATGCATTTTATGGATTGTCTAGGGTAGCTTTTCAATCCCAAATAGCCTTCCTATATCTCTAACTCTTTCTCCTTAGACAGTTGGTAGCCTATACAGAAACTGTAAACTTGTTTGCATTCTGGTCTAAAACAAATAGATCTGGGAAAATACATTTGCTTCCCCTTCAAAGTCCTGTAAACACAATCCAAAACCAAATATAATAAATCAGCATGAGTCAGCACTTTTCCCAGTGCTGCTATAAATCAGCATTTGCGATGTCACCGTTGCCAGCTGACTAACGGGAATGGCAAGCTCCATGGTGCTGGGGTTTGCTGGTCAGACTGAAAAGGGTTTATCATTTGCGGTTCTAATTGTTTTTGAATAAAGAAAGTTAGATTTTGGCCTGTTAGGCTTAAAAAAATTTTTTTTAAAGAAAAGGTTCTGTTAGAAAAAGTGTATGCATATATTACCTATTAAAAATAGTCAACAAAAATTTTAAAGAGGAAAAAACAAGGGTGACATATATGTAAAACTTGGTCCTCCAAAAGGTCAGGGGTTTGTTTTGTTTGTTTTACAGATTCTAATCAGAAGGATTAGGGAATTATAACAAGGGTAAAAATGACACTATCTGGAAAAACGTTTGGGAACGGTTATTGAACTCAGAAAGTCTAATTATTTTCCTTTTAATATTTGGGCAACAAAGCTTTTTGATTCAAACGAGGTTATTATGGACTTTCCTAATCTAACTTTATTCCCTAATAGTAAAATAAATTTTTATTCAAAACACAGATCTAAAAGTTGCTTGGATATGGGGGAGCTAAAAGGAATTGGACCTCACTATAGCCTCCAGGTAGGTGTCTCTTCACCCAGGATATCCCTTTCTAGAAAGCAGAAAGAGGCTAGAATTTGGAGTTAAAACAATGGATTTAAACCTGAGTCTGCCATTCACTAATTGCGAGATCTTGTGCCTGTTACACAATCCCTTGGAGTTATTATAGATGCATTGCCTCATCAATAAAATGAAGATAATGATACTCATCATATTTATGTGAAGACTAAATATAACATTAGTGCTTGGCACAAAGTAGGCATTCAATAAGTGAAGATGCCATTTCTTTCTGATATGGTTACTCCTTTAGGATCCGTAAGACCTGACTCCAGACTTTCTAAAAAGAGCCTATTGAATTTTTAAAATTAAATCCAGAACTTGAATAATTTTCCTAATCTTTAAAACAGTTTGTAAATATATTTTATATTGGAGTTTGCCTGCTTGGTGGGCTTTCATGTGTGGGGTATAGGGGCGGAGGGGAGAGAGAGAGAGAGAGAGAGTCTCCTGATTAGCCTTCTTAGCAATTAACAGAGATTCAGTGAGCTATTTGTATGCAAGACATGCAGTATCTGGCAACTAATAAGCCTTCAGTATAAGGTAAGATCCACCTCTGCCCCCTAAATTCATCAGAAAATCATAATGCTTTCCATCTGGTTGAGAAGTGTTTATTATTGCAGAGAAATGGACATAAAATAAAATAAAATTAAAACAGAGTCCCACTTTGTTGGTATGCCAAAGAAGAATTTCAAAGGTGACTCAGTAGCCGTAGAGTGTTTACCTGTTTAAAGCAGGCTTCCACCAGATTTGGAGGGAACATATTCCTGCAAAGAAAGTAATAGTCACTTGAAAAATTTCCCAAATAATATGTTAGCTCCTTAAATATTTTTTCATTGTGTCTAAAGTAAAGGCTGTATTGAACTAAACAGAAAATGGAAAAAGAAAGATTTTGGTGCATTTTATGACTTAAAAGGGGACATATGGTCATCCTTAAGTATAGCCCATATAATTCACATTTTTCAAGAAAGTCCCAAATTTAACTCATCTGTCCTCTTGTCAGACAATGAGATTCTTTGTTCAGATATTATATCATCAAAACTTTGCTCCTCGCTAGAATCAAAGTGAGAATGGAAATGCCTTTTGCCAAAAGAATTCTGGTTCATTGAGATATTATTCCATAATGGCTATTTTGGTATTGTGCCATGTGTCTAGGGACCAAATATTTTAAACTAAAAGTCATGGTTGGACTGTAGAATTTTGATCTCCACAAAGTCCCCCCAAAGGCTCTCTGGGGGATGGAATATCGACATTCTATTGTTGGAGCTTCTCAGGCTCTCCTAATGAGAAGATGAACCACAAAATTTGACCTTGAGGTCTATGTGGCAAGGTCTGTCACTTCCTCAGAGCAGTGCTTCAGTGTATGGTGTGGGGAGGAGAAGGAGCAACACTCTAGCTGGGGAGTCTCTAACCAGATGTGTGACCTTGGCCAAGTCACAGCACCCATTTAGGTCTCAGTTGACTTATCTGTTAAAGAGGAAACTGGATTTCATAAGAGCTTTAAGATTGAAGACTGTGGGAGAAGGAGACATGATCTGGGCAGTTGTAGAGCCTGAGATTTTAGCAATTGTAAATTATTAAAGTCATATTTAAAGGTTATAAATTCTTGTCTCTTCCTACCGCCTAGACCGTCCTGTTTCCTTTTTCCTTCCTATTTGTGCTCTATGGGTCTGTTTCTATAAACCGTGATAGAAATGTGAGTTCAGGAGGTTGCAGGATAAATGCTTAAGCCAAGTGACTGGATGGGGACAGGTTAGTCATACCCTTGTGACTGAAGCAAGGAAGGGAAGAGACAAACATGGTGCTCTGATGGATCAACAAGCCTGGGAATGACAAGATCTCAATTCTTTAAACAATAAACAGAAGTCACAGAGAAATAGAAAATAATAAAATACCCCTAATCCAACTAACTTTATTCATAAATAAAGTTAATGAAAAAATGGTGAAAAGCCTTAATTAACTGTATGAACTAAATAAAAACATAGTTATAGGGTGACAACTTGACATGAAATTTTGTAGGGTAGCTTTTTACTTTCAGATCATGTGATTAACTTCCTGAAAAAGGCTTTCAAAAAGAGGCTTTGTGAAACTGAGTTGTGCTTCCATGTAGATGGTACGAAGGAACCCATGGCAGGAATGGAAAGGTGCTGCAGAAGAGATCCTGTGTTCCCCAAATCTCTCTTGAATCTACCTGCCACAGACCCAGTCATTGAGATGGCATGTGAAATCAAGTCCCTAGAAGGAGCGTCTTTCAGATGATCAATGGGGATCCCTTTAGGGTAGTTATTTAGGACTGGCAAACCAGCCACTTTGCGAGGAAGTTGTAAGGAAGGTTTTGGGATGAGAGACTGGATAGGGCTACACGGTGTGTGTGGGAATGCTAAGCAGGTGGGGAACCTAGAGGCTTGTGCAGGGATAACTTCCACTTGCCCTTCTAGATCCACTCTCCATTCTGCTTTGTGCCCTGAGAGGCTGACCCCTTGGTTTGTAGCATGTGAGTTGTCTTGTCTTTTGGCTTCCTGCTTGGTTTGTCCAGTGAGACATTCTGAAAGATCACAGGGTGGTGAAAGAGAGAAGTGGATGTGTATATTTTTGCAGCTCATCTTTGACAGGTTGAATAGCAGCTCCTTCCCTCCCCACCTGAGGGCCCTTTCCCTAGGCCACAGCTCTTCCTGAGTTCTAGTAACAGCTCATTCTTTTGCCCCTCAGAGCTAGGGGGTAGTGAATACAACACTTTCCGATTGCTCTTATTCCCCTGGTGCCTCACCATCTCTTGTAGTTTCCCTTAACCCTGCTTATACCTTTGCAAGCCTTTTTCAATGATCCTTTTGAAAATGTAATGTGCTTCTCGCTTCCTGCTTGGACCTGACTGATGCAAGAGCAGGTGTGTAGAGAGAGCAAGCAGGAAGGTTTCAAGATCAAGTTCTGTATAAGGCCGACTCTATCAAGTCTGTTTCAAGTCTTAGATAAGACTCATTTGTACTCAGTATATGGTTTGTACATAAAACGATGCTAAAGAAGCCGTCTTTTAATCTTTTTTTTTTTTTATTAATCCAACAACTCCTTTATTCATAAATAATACCAAAAAAAAAAAGACCTTGAAAAGGGTGTGACCAAATGACCTCTACGGTCCCTTCTGGGAAGAAATTGTGTATAATGGATGACAATACATATCACAAGTTCTAAATTAAAAGGACTCTTTTAATTTATTCAGGCTATACCTGAATAAAAACTAGCTTTAAAAAGCAAGACATGAGAAAAGTAAGTTAAAAATTATTAATATTGCAAGGTGAGCTACCCAGTTGAAAGGAGAACTGAGTGATCAGATTCTGAATCCTAAAAACAGGGCTCTCAAAATCCATGTCCTTGCTCTTCTTTACTCTTTCACATAAGATCAAATAATGAATCCTTACTTTAATTTCTGTTAGAAAAAAGTAAAGATGTAATCCTCACGTCAAGCCCTGCAAGGTTGGTTCAGTTGGACATATCTGTCAGGGTTTTATTAGCTCCCCAAAATAAGAGGGGTTGGGTGGTTGAAATGTATCAAAAGGGATGGGCTTGCAAGGACATACCTGATCAAGTCCAGGAAGGCGTCTGCAGCTGTCACTTGTACAATTTTGCCTTCTCTGTACATGTTTTCCTTCGTGCCCTTCCCAGGATGGATGATGATGACAATGATTATGCCAATCACCACGGCAATGATGGTTGTAGTCATGTAATAAACTACAGCTCGCATTCCCATCTTCCCTGATGCCTTACTATCTAGGGCCGCCATTCCTGGTGAAGGCAAACAGAAGCAGATTTTCAAAAAGTCAGTCCAGGGAATTCTCCAGTGGAAGGTAATGGGAACAGTATTTCCTTCTGCACTCCCCTACCCTCATCCCACCCAGCAATGGGATTTTGTACATGCTATGAGAACTTGGCACCAAATTTAATCAGGGCATCGCAAAAGATGAAGGGAAAAACCCACAGAATGGCTAAGCATCAGCTACGTCAGCAAACGTGTGATCACCTATTTTCTGCTTCAAGAGTTGATTTCACATGTCTCTCTAATGATGTAAAAGGGCAACCAAATTTTTTCCTATGTTACTACTAGTTGGAGAAGGTATTAGTGTGAATAATGAGGGGTGTGTGTGTATGTGTGTAGATGAAAAGCTAGAACTTTAAAAAAATTTCTGGCAGGATAATCTCAAATTTAAGTGCTGTGGTGACTCACACAGATTAACTGCCACTAAATCCTTTCAAAAGAATTATTATTTTTCATATACACTTGGGAGTCTTTTTTCATGTTTTTATGTAAAATTTAAGCTATTATTCCCATCACTTACTGATTTATCTCCAATTTCCATTTAAAGTAGACATTGGGTTATAAGGCCAAAATTCTCAAATAGTTTCTCTGCTGTTTCATTTCATCTTATCTACTCAAAACTTTAAAAAAATTATTGTGATGGGGTTTTTCTCATTTCTGCACCCTGCCTTCCTCCACCTCTTGTCCCACAGGCCCAGAGTACCTCATTTCATTATAACATTCTTCTCATTTTTAGGACATTTTCAAAGTTTACCTCAGGCAAGCTATTATCCTAGGTAGGAAAGGAGGCTTGCCTTTTAAGATTTTCCTAATTGCTCTAGCAAACAGAACATATCTCGATGCTTCTTGAGATGGAGAAAAATGGAAATGACACAAAACTCTTAAAAGATAAGATTATAATAACATGGACTTTTCTGGTTCATTAGCTATCTCCCAACTTTTCTTCCTGCTTTCCCCTCTCCCATCATACTAAAACAGTAAAATCCAATTATAGTGTAATCCAATTTTGGTTAATTGGACTATTTTCTTTACTATTTAAAATTGTGCTTCTATAAATATATCAAAGAGTTTATTGTATTTCAATGATCAGTATCAGATTCTAATAGTGGTTTAACATTTAAGTATTAACCCTGTTCGTACCGACACATTTAGAGTAAGGTAAAGTATTGAAAAAATAGTGTCCGTGAGTGTCAGAAAACTGGCTGGCTTTGCCCCAAAATCTTAATACAGTGATAATAAGCTTATTTGGGAATTGAAGCCATGACCTTCAATTTATAATTTCACTTATATTTGAACCATATCATTTATAATTTTCATAATAAGCACTTACTTAGTATCTGATATGTTCTTATTTTTAAGTACAACCTATAAGGTAGATTAAAAAACAATTAGGTAACTCTCTAAGGCCTTAGTTAACACCAAGTAAAATGCAATGGGAACTTGAACCCAGATCTTATGTGACTAAGTTTAGTGTACTTTCTGCCCCTGAGAAGACCAATTGCGGCTCCCATAAATGGGGAGGCCAACTTTGCCTTTGATGCATTAATTTGGCTGCTTTTATCCTTGCCTTGGGTTTCTTAAAACCCAAGTTTAAGTATCCATTTACCGGGATGGCGCCACTTCAACACTTTGCCAACGTTAAAAATGATCTAATCTGTTTTCAAAGTGTCCCATCTCCAATTTTCATTTTCAGGTCTGAATCACATCTTGAAAATATGTTGGCTTTCCTGTGCTTGAAATAATTTCTTTCAGAAGGGGCCCACTCTCTTTCCCTTCATTGCCGGAGTTTGTCACCCCTGAAGACTGCAGTTCTTCAGCTGGTGAGTTGTATGGGCCCAGTAGGCTGGGAATCTCTGCTGGGGGGTACTAGGCAGGGGTATTTTTTTCCTCAGAGATTCTTTCTTTCCGTTTTGCCTTCTATTCTGTAGTGCTGGTCCATTCTCACGTCAACTCTTCTCTGACGCTTCTGCCCACTATTGTCGACCTATAGCTATTCCGAGAGAGCACTAAGTAGTCAAGGCAGAGCACTGGAACCAAAGTGCCAAACGAAGGAGGGGGCTTAGCTTTCCTTCCCCAAGGGGAGAGGGATGGGGGGAGTTATCCCAGAATCCACAGCTGTAGGGCGATCAACCTAAGAAACAAAGTTTACAGGTGTTTTGTTTGTTTAATTTTTAAAATAAAAACCATTATGAAGTATTTTCTTTGTATTTTCTAATTCCAAAATAGCTGAAGGCAACCATTGAGGCACTTTTTTTTTGCAATGACTCCAGAGGGAGACTCAATAGTCAAATGAGAGGCCTCACCAATCTCTATATATTGGCCTTTTCCTTTGAAAGAAAAAGCAACAGCTGCTATTATTTCAGCCAAAGAAGGGGTGTGTGTATATCGAGTATCTTCATTAACCAATCCTCCATGTAGGTTTTCTCCCTAGAAGGGGTCTGGTGTCCCACACAGGGCTGCTCGTCCACCTCTGTTTCCGGTATTCCAGCATCCTCCTCCTCCCTCCTTCCAGTTCTAATCAATCTCCTTTTCTCTTAGGCTTATAAAACTAGCAGAGCATACACAGTCATCAGGGACACAGCAGGACAGATGTGAATAATCTGTCACACACCAGGCCTGAAAGAGAATGGCCTTGATATCGATGGAACCAGGAAAATGGAGAGAGAGCTCTGGAAGACAAAATCCCATATGAGCAGGATGTCCTCTCCCTTCCACAAACTGTGACCATCTCCTTTCCCCAGCCTCACAAAATTCAAGATAAAGCTCTACAGCAGAGACTACACACAAATGTCAGAGTGTCTGGGGGCCAGGGTAGGCCCTCACTTTGTAGGAAAGGGAACTTTTGCAGGGAGTGCCCTAAATGCTTGGGAAAGGAAAATTTTGCATTGAGCCTTGTCACTGGAAAATATCTGGACGAAAAGGGCACTGGGGCCAAGGGGAGATAGGAGATCACTGGGGTATGTAGGTATTTGTGGGAGTGAGCTACAACAACTATGCATTCATGTAAATACATATTTGAGAAATACATTCCAGAGCAAGTAGTAAAGATAATGATCTTGACTGGTCTCTTTTTGTTCATTCGATCTGAGCTTAGCTAAACCAGTCCCATTTAAGGCACCCTGATATCTTTATCATGAAAACATGATAAAAGAGTTACTCTGGAAAATCTCTGACACATTGCACATTGCTACAAGTACTGTGATTGGCCGCCTTTCAATCACAATGACATGTTTGTATGTTTATATGTTTTGTATATTTTGAGTTGACTTTTGTGCTAGTTCATTCACTCAATCCTACCTCCAATTAATAGCACATATTCATCTAATTTCATGACAATTGTACGTTGTATATTTTTGATATCATTTTAAAGGTGAAAATACAAGAGGCCAGAGAAATTAAGTTTAACTTGCTCAGTGTTACACAGCTAGTAAATGGCAGTGGCAGGATTTGAACCTATACTCTCAAAAGAGTGCCCTTTCTAATATACCTCTTTTCTTATAGACAAACTAGAAGTCTATAAGACTTCTTGTTACCCATGCTAGCTTTCTGCACCTTTCCTGCATTTGAGTTCAATGTTGAGATGAGCCAGCTGGCTGGAGGAAAACATGGAATAGGTAACTGTGGCAAATTTCTGACATGCTCCTCAGCATTCCCTACCGTAAAGGAAAGTGGGGAATACTGGTCATAGAAGGGCTAGCTGGAGAGCTGATCAATCAGATAGATCAAATTCCTCACCATTCCTAGAAAAACAGTCCAAAGCATGTTCTAATGGATGTGAATACTTGCTGGCTATGGACGTGTAAGTCTTATTTTCCTTTCTTAGAATCAACCCAGCAATAACCAGTCATCAAGAAAGCAATCAATCAATCATTTCTGTAAACCTCTTACATGTTCACAATGAGCTAAGCTTCTACACGAGATTAAATAAGATGTTTTCCAGAATGTAAAAGATTAAGACTTTGCTTCAAATACCTGGGTATTTTAGGTAGCGGTCACTTTGAAAAGACAGGAAAGGAAGAGAGTCCCTTGATGCAAATAAGTAAATATGCATTTACCTCTTTATTTATACAGACAGTCTTTTGGTAATCAGTTTTTTGGTATACAACAAATATACACCAAATTCATTGTTTTTTGGGGTTAGGGTAAGGAAGGAGTGTTTAATAAACATATTTGTAGAACTCTATGTCTATATTTAAATTAGTTTTTTTTTCGGTATAATATTTAGTATAGTTTCTTGGATAATTGAAATATGTATTCAGCCAACTATTAAAGAATAACATACAAACAATGTCAAGTTCCCAAGGCTCTATTACTTGCATAGATTTCATTTTCCCATCTGCTAAAAACTTACGTCTTATACATTAGTGCGTCTCAGTATACTTACCCCAATACTTCCTGTCTTTGGTTTTGAAACATGAAATCTAAAGAAGAAGTCGTCTGTTATGAATTGTCTTTCTCCTCGTCCTTACGGTGTTTCATTATTCTTCTAGGGCCACTGGACTGGGCCCAGAAAGAACAGAAAAGGGAGGATGGCAGTTGCTGATTCAAGAATATTGTTCTGTTTCAATTTTTACTTTATTTTATATGTGCTCCTTCTCCACAATGGGCTTCCCAAACTCTCATCTAATGAAAGCCACCTGTTTTCAACCCTCCTAGAATTTCGAGATGAACAAACTTACAAAGAAATCAAGGATGAGCTCTAACACGTGCTGTATTCATATGGATATCGGGTGATTTTCTTTTTAATAAGAAAGTGAAACTCTAAAAATACAATATCCTTCATATTTACCAACTGAAAAATGGGCTCTTATGTCCTAAAGCAGCTGCCCACGGCTGGAGCAGGGGCACACTGGGACCTTCAGAAGGAAGGAAGAGTAAGAAGGCCAAAAACTCAGAGGGAAGGCAGCGAGGGGTAGGGAATGAGCACTACACAAATTACTTTGAATCTCTCTCTATAACTTCT